>NC_052943.1:10081932-10151932 GCF_013358895.1 Oreochromis aureus | reverse complement strand
CAGATTATAGTAGCCACTGAGAACCCCTAACCCCAACCTGGTTTGGTTGCACATGTTGCCCTGCCTCCCTCATAGTCATACCATGCACCAGAACATGATCTATGACAGTTGCTTGAATAACATTTGAAATTACAGATTTTCTTCTTGGTCTTAGTCCTTGCCCACCACCTCTGACAAAGGCTACTTCTACACTAATGCATTTTCATTTGAAAACGCACCGTTTTTGCCCTTCTGTCCACACTGAGATGGTGTTTTCGCTCAAGGAAAACGCAGAGTTTTGAAAACGCTCTCAAAAACACATACATTTGAAAACGGTGCTTTCACGTAGCAGTGTGGACAGCAAAAACAGAGACTTTTTGAAAAGGATGACACACTTTAGTCATGCGATGCAGTCAAGTGACCAATTAAACTAAGATAGTGGAGGGCATTATACAGCAGTTTTTTTATTTGCTCTCAATTTTGACAGCCCTATTATAGTTTTTCTGAATTCCTAAAACACATTTCCTAAAATCTCATCTCTTTGTCTCAAAACACTAAACACAAACTCTAAAATTCAAGCTACACACACAAAACCTTCAACTTGTCTTGCAAAACCAAACATTTGACCCAAAACAATTCTAACTTTTTGGCTATTTCTTGCAAAACTCTACACACAAATAAGAAAACCCTTCACCAAATCAGCAAAACATTGTAGTTTTCTTGCAAAAGCTAATAACCCTTGCTTAACTCTCCAAACCTTCGTAAAAATTGTATTTTCGTATCAGACAGTAAACACAAGCCATCACATTAAGCACACAATGCACCAACTACACACTGATGGTATGAATAAAAAAACACATCTGGCTTTTGCTTTCTCTGTGCACAAGGTAGGCTATGTCAGTTTGAGGTCACACTTTTGTCATAGGTCCGTGAACATAGAGGGATCCAAACTTCAAGTACTGGTGTTTATTCACACACATCAAAACAAACACAAGTGTTTATTTCACAACTTACTTTATAATGTATAGTCTACATACCGATCAGCTGAATTTGAGTTGAGGGATCTTTCAACAACTGAAAAGAAAGCAACATTATCATCAGTCGCACTTTTCAAAATAAATAATAAATAAAAATGTATTAACACACACACACACACACACACAGAGGGAGAGAGAGAGAGAGAGAGAGATTGTTAAAGAGAAATTTGAATTAATACTAAAATTTTATAATACAATGTAACTCTTTGGTTTCTGTACCAATTTGGTGACACACCATGACATGAAATAACACAATATACATAAATATATTGTGTTATTTGAAAAGAGGTCCTTTTAATCTGCACGATGTCAACTCTGTCTCTGTATCCAAACACTACTGGGTGTTAAACATAAAAATTCAGAAATTATAAAAGACTTACGTCAGATTGGCCAATTGAATCAATGCAGTTTAGATATCACAGATTTGTTAAACAGTAATAAGTAAAGTAAAAGTAATAAAATCTCTGACTAAAGATGTTTAAGATGATTCTTCTTCCCCCCTTTTTTCTCAATTGCAAATGTGAGCACGTGATATGGTAAATGGTAAATGGACTGATTCTTATATAGCGCTTTTCTACTCTCCCGGAGTACTCAAAGCGCTCTATACAACATGCCTCATTCACCCATTCACACCCACTCATACAAGCACTTCTAAACACAGTGCAAACTAACCTGCATTCACACGCATTCACACTCCGATGAGTGCATCGGAGAGCAATTTGGGGTTAGTATCTTGCCCAAGGATACTTGACATGCAGACCGGGGAAGCCAAGAATCGAACCACCGACCTTCCAATCAGTAGCTGATCTGCTCTACCACCTGAGCCACAGCCACCCATGCAGTCATTCCAATAGATGAACACATTTCGAAACATATAAAGATGTTTATTGTTATTTTCAAATAATGCTTCCGGTGAGATATTTACTCTCAGCAGTAAATATAAACTTACTGACATGGCTTAATGCCTCTAAATGAACCCAAAATGTTAAACACGTATTACTATATTATTTTCTTAACATACCTTTGTCTTAAAGTTCGTTCTACAGAAACATAAATGTGCTGACTGAGCATGGGTCTCACTGATACACCGACCAAGTTTAACTGTAAACTCCCATCATCCCTCTGTGTGAGCTGCTCCTGCACTAAAGTCACGGGGCTCTGACAGCATGATACAAAAAAACAGTTATGTCAGCAGACTGAGCCACTTTAGCTTAATTACCACAACTGACAAACACTGCGTGGAGACAAAAGCTTCGAAAAACTGTGGCTGAAAAAATCCCACACAAATGATTTTAACTAAATCGCTCACCACTGAACACGAAACCTTTTCATGTGGATGAGGGAGGTTACAACCCAAAGGAATTTAATGTTAATATATTTTTTAATACGGTAAAACATGTGGTTAGTCAGAGCTGTGAAGTAACACAGCCGTGAAGGCTTGGAATGTGACCTTATGCTAGCTGTCCGCTTTGTGGCATTTTGCATAAAAATACTATACTGTCATTACAACGGTCATTATTAATCTAATTTTGACATATCATACTGTTTAGAACTTTTACTCAAAACTCCTACATGTTATTGTTTAAAACGTGTCATGTATTCGAACAAATTAAGATTGTCTTACCAATATGAGGAGTGTCCACTCCTGAAGCATGTGTGTCTTGCACGTGGCACAAAGGACTATGGGCAGAAGTTTACAATGAAAATTAATGAAAATGCTTTCATCAGTTAAATCAATTACATTTCTTAATTTTTCATAATACTTATACATTTTTTAAAAATCTGCTCAACAAACCACTGCTTAATTTGAATGAAATGAAATGAAAGTGTGTAAAATTAAGTAACTGAACATCTCAAAAATGTTTAATTTTGCTTAGATTTAATTAAAATGACGCATGCATGTTTTTACTGAGTAACAGTTATTATTACTTTCCTATTAGATACTAATTAATGTAATTCACAATTTTTACAGTGCACCTTTGATTATTTTGTTTAATCACACAAAGGGGTGCTCCTACGCTTTCTAATTACCCGGGCCGCATCAGTAGTGTGGGTACCCACTAATGCTATTGGAAGTGCCAGTCTAACAATTGTGCATGTTCCAGACCACTGCTTAGGCAAGGTATTTCTAAGGGTTTTATCACCGCACCACCAGAACAGGTCAGCTCTAGCAACACTAATGCTGCTCATGTTTGCCCATTCTGTGTCATTGTCTGTGGTCATTTGATCACACCAGGAATCCTGTGAGCTATCCATCTTTGTGACATGACTTCTAGTCAGACGTGTATAATTACCTGCTCTGGGTGAAAATACAGGAGTGACACTCTTTCTCACCACTGGGAACAGTGCACGCAGTGTGGTAAACCTTGAGTCGATGCACTGCTTTATGTGGTGCTGCAACATATACAGTCAAAGTCTGGGGCAGACACAGTGAACAGCGTGGGGCATGCTGTGGAGCAGGCCGCACACTTGGATATATTGTTAGATCTGGCTGTGTAAGCTATCCAATCCAGCCAATTATTTATGTAGCTTCTTTCTATTTGCACTATGTCTTCTAGCGAGGGGATATTCAGGTGATTTACTCAGCGGTCATTAAGTAATTTGAGCATTTGTTAGGACACCACTTCTGGTGTCCCGGAATTCCATGTCTAAATATGCACAGATAAACATCATAACTTCTCCAACTTTCATTGTAGCCTTTACAATTTATCACGTTACACAAATCAAAACTGAAAGTCTGAGTGGTTGAATACACATAATGTAATTCAGTGTGTGCACCGTACTTAGTCAGACAGTTGTCTCTCGGCTCATGGGCTGTTCCTCCTGCCACAGGGCTGTTCCTCCTGCCCTGTGGCAGGAGGGCTGACACAGGAGGGCAAACACAGGAGGGCAAACACAGAACCATCAGCCCAATGATGAGCACCAGGGCTGCTCCGGTGACGGGATGCATCATTGCAGGTAGAGGGTAGACTGCCTACTACCTGGATGAGGAGTGGGGATTATTCTGCCCCGTGCGTTTTGTTTTGTTTTGTTTTTTCTCCGTCACAGGTGATTCTGTGAACACAGCTTACAATAGCTGGTGTGGATCCACGTGGCTCACTCCGCTACCTTCACCACTGTTTGTGTGGTCAGTAGGACTTGGAATGGGCCCAGCCAGCGTCTTGCCTTCCAGTGTTTCTGCCTTAAATCCTTCACCAGTACCCAGTTGCCTGGTCTGAACGGTTGCAGGGGTCTCTCTGCTGGTCAGGGCAGAGTTGGCCTCACTGTCTGATGTATCTGTGAGAGAGTGTTCGAGAGATTTTGAGAGTACACAATCATTTCAATGTTACATAGCTCTGTAGACATGGTGTGCTGAAGTGAGGTGTGCTGGAGGTTTGCTTCGGATGTGTGACATGAAGCTAACGTGGCACAGGCTTATGATGTCATCAGCTCTGCGACAGCAGGCCTCCTGAATCGAAGCCCGTCTGTGTTTGTGGCTGTAATAGGCAATTTCAAACACACGAACCTCTCCACTGTTTTACCTACATTCAAGCAATATGTGGACTGCAAAACCAGAGACAATAAAACACTGGACCTGTTTTATGCCAATGCTACTGAGGCATTCACCTCCATCCCTCTACCTCCTCTAGGCAGGGCTGATCACATCCCTGTCCACCTCCAACCCCTTTACAAACGTGCTGTCCAGAGACAATCTGCAGCCACAAAACTGTTACAAGATGGACAAGGGAGATAGAAGAGGCTCTGCAGGGATACTTTGAGGCAACGGACTGGGATGTTCTCTATGACTCTCATGGGTGACTGTATAGATAATCTGACAGGCTGTGTTACAGATTATATTAATTTCTATGTAGACACTTTGGACCCCAAAAAACATTCGCTGCTTCCCCAACAATAAACCCTGGGTAACCAAAGACATCAAAGCTACACTAAACAAGAAAAAGAGAGCTTTTAGAAATGGGGACAAAGAACAGTTGAAACTGGTGCCGAGGGAGCTGAAAGCCAAGATTGCTGAGGGAAAGGAGTCCTACAGAAGGAAGCTGGAAAGCAAACTCTAAGAAAACAACACCAGGGAGGTGTGGAATGCGGGCTGTATCAGGGATGGACAGGAGGAGGAGTACAGGAGTATGGTGGACAGCTTTGTTGAGTGGTGTGAGCTAAACCACCTACAACTTAACATCACAAAGACAAAGGAACCGATTATGGACTTTAGGAAGCAGGCTCCTCCTCCTACCCCTGTCACCATCAGAGGGGCTGACGTGGAGGTCGTGGAGGACTACCGGTACCTGGGGGTACACATCGACCATAAACTGGACTGGTCCAACAACACGGAATCTGGCTTCAAGAAAGGGCAGAGTTGGCTTTTCCTTTTTTTATCCCACAACTTAGACATTCACATTACTCACACTCTCGTAACACATACATAGTACGCTTGGGGAGTGTGATTGTGTGTACAGTGTCTATTTATGTCTGTCTCCACGTTGGGTGAGTGTTGAGTAATTGCATATGAGAGCATGAGGGTGGGAATGGATGTTTGTATCTGTGTGTGCCTGTATGTCTGTGTCCATATGTCAGGTTGGGTATCAGACGCCACCTCTCTGGGAACATCTCAGGCCCTCCAAGGTATGGAGGCCTATCTCCCCCCACCACTCCCCCTGCCAGTGGCAGACGCCCTCAGACATCGGTGCGTTGGTGGTTCTTTGTGTCCGGGGATGGGCGTCCAGGTACGCACCGGCCCACTCCTGGTGGCTGCTTATCGGGGCCTGGAGCCTGGGGCTCGCTCGGGCCACTTCGGGGGGTGGGGTGCCCTCGGCCTCTCGGCCTGGGGCTCGGTCACTCTGGCACAGCTGGCTGCCGGGCGGAGCTCACGGGCACGCCACTGCAACCCCCTGGCTTCTGCTCCGCGGCTGCTGAGTGACCCCTCATCTGGGACTCTCCTCAGCTCTTTCCGGGATAGTGGCGCGGCTGCCCCTCTGTTGGTCTTCCTTGGTCTCTTGTGCTCTGAGGGCCTCTGGATGTCTGGGGCCTGGATCTCCTCCATACCTGCTTCATGCCCTGGAGGACGGGGCTGTGGCTCCCCACACCCTCTAGCGGATCATTACATGAAGGAACCTTTTAAAAACAAGCACGTTCATGCTCACAGGTGTACACATGGGTGCTCACACACACAAACTACACCCTTTTTGGCTCCTACCTCAAAACACACTGTGCGCTGTCGATCTTATGTGCTGCACAATAAGTATCACGATGGTGTTGTGTTTATTATATTGTTTTTGTTTGCTTGTTTTCTCTTTTTTTTCTCTCAACAGGTGATCCAGGTGATATATATAAAAATATGTATTTTTTTTGCCCCCCCCCTTTTCTTTTCCCTTTTCTTTGCCCTTCATCACTGTTCCTCTTCCACCCTGTCTTTGTTTCCCTCCCTTCCCCCAGTCATGTCTGTCCTGTCTGTAACAACTGAAAATAAAATAAAATAAATAAATAATAGCAACAAAGGTCAATCAAATGGACCAATACGGCAAAGCAGGGATGGTCCACTTGGTAAAGTAAATCCGTTGGGCTTCTCTCTTTACCTTCAGACAATAATTATGCTGGCAAAAGAACCAAACGAGACAGGCGGCCAAAAAAAAAAAGAATTTTCCTACTGAGGCGGCTCAGGTCCTTCAATGTCTGTAGGAAAATGCTGACCATGTTCTACCACGCTGTGGTTGAGAGTGTTGTGTTCTTTGCAGCCCTGTGCTGGGGCAGTGGGGTGAAGACAGATGATGCCAACAGGCTGAACAAGCTGGTTAGAAAGGCTGGATCTGACCTTGAGTGTCAGACTGGAGAACCTGGTGGAGATGTCTGAGAGGAGAATGCTAAAAAAGCTTCTCAGTATCATGAACAACTCTTCTTACCCCATGCATGCCTCCATTATGGGGCATCGGAGCAAACGCAGCAAAAGACTCATTGCCTCTAAATGCAGAACTGACCGCCACAGGAAATCCTTCCTACCTGTGGCAATAAGACTGTAAAAGTCTTCCTCACTGTGTAGATGACCTTTAGATAATTAGAGATGGCATGATATCACTTTTTTATGTCCGATACCGATATCATAAATTTGGATATCTGTAGATACCGATATAAATCCGATATAGCGTATTTTATAATCAACAAAACTTTTTTTTTTTAAATATCTTGCTGGATTTTGTAGAAGTTCATACTGAAGTTTAAAAAAAACTAAACAAAACAAAAGCTATTCTGTTATAGCTGTATGCAAAAAATACACTGCGACCAAAATATTTCATAGTTCAGCAAAACTGATCAATCTAATAAACTTAAACCTGCACCATCCTCCCTATTCTGATATTTTAAAGAGTACTTAGTGGAAATATCAAGCAACCTAACTAATAGGGTTGCCAACTTCCAGCAAAAATATTAGGGAACCCCCCCCCCCCGCCCTTAATCGATGTAATCAACTTTAATTTAATGCAAGTGTAAAACAAATGCACAGAAATCAATTATTTTTCTACAATAATTAAATAGATTCAACATCTTTCTTCAACAGAATCGATCAAGTCTTAACCCTTAAAAAATAGCCAGAAAATCCTGTTTTTTTGGAACTGAGATGTTTATTAACCCTTATAACAAAATCCACAAACTTATTTTTGCTATATCATGTTGTCTATGATATATTTTTATTGTATATTTCTTATATATTTTTTGTATCGCATTTGATACATTGGTGATGAGATAGAGGTCTCAGAAACTCACGTATCAAATATGATACAGAGGGCATTAAAGGGTTAACACTAGTGGTGCAACGGATCAAAAATCTCACGGTTCGGATCGGATCACGGTTTTAAGTCACGGATCGGATCAATTTTCGGATCAGCGAAAAAAGACAAAAATTTAACATTTACTTATTTGTAACCTGTGTAATTCCTCTCCCATCACACTGTTTTTCTGCTTTCCAGCTCCCCTCGGTTACTGATATTTCAGATTTCATCTGTAAATCAAAACCTTCTACTTGTCAGCTAGACCCCATGGACTTTATCTGTCCACTAAACCTGATTCTGCTCTTCCCCCATCCTCCCTCACCCTCTGCTTAGCCGAACTAAATTCATGGTTCTCTTCTAATTTTCTCAAACTCAATAGTAATAAATCCGAGCTCCTCTTGGTAGGCACTAAATCAACATTATCCAGAACCAACAGTTTCTCTGTTACTATCAATAACTCGCCGGTTTTCGTTTCTTCCTCTGTGAAAAGTCTGGGTGTCATCCTCGACAGTACTCTATCTTTCAATTCACACATTAATAATGTTACTCGGTCTGCATATTTTCAATTGCGCAACATTAACCCTTTAAGACCTACCATAGAACCAAGTCCGCCAGACCTTATATTATATATTTACATGCTGTAGTGCCATTTTTTGGAGCATTTCAAGTTGCTATACATCAATACAACCATTATAGCCCAAATTTTAATAATATGTATGCATTAAGTGCATAGTGATTACATAAATTGCAAAAAAGTGCAATAAACTACAAAAAAATTGAAAATCGTTTTTGTTTTTTTAACATATATTTCCAGCAGTGCAATATGAGTCCTAAGCATCCCAGAAACGACACAGAAAGTCATAAAGTCAAACATAACTTTTAAAAACACCAGTATAGGGTCATAAGGCCATGATGGTAAAAAACTACATTTCCGCAAAATGACGTCACTTCCGGTTTCGGGAAGGTCATGGCGGACATGCGACAGTTCACGCTGATGGACGTAGGAAGTGTTTTTGTTAAGATATTCATTGTATGTACTCATGTTGTACAGTGTGTTTAACAGTATTATGGTTACTGTGGTTTAACAGAGAGACAGTATTTTAGTTGTCACCACAAGGAGGCACTGTTTCATTGTAAGGGCACGTATGCTGCGTCATCACGTCCCTAAGAAGGAGAAGTGTTACCTCCGACAAAAATGGCATCCAAGAGGAAAGTTTTGCCGCGTATTCATGAGGAATAAAGTTCCCTAAATGTTAAGGACATCTTTGCCTCCGTCATCATTTTCCTTCGAGTTGATCGCTGTCGACGCTGCAATACTCAACAGGTTATGGGCCCAGGGCCGACTCGAAGAGGAGTTTTTCTTTTCTTATGAAGATCTGGAGCCGCAACGGATAGCGGGCTAACGGCTAAATAGCAACATGGATCAACGAGGAGCAAGCAGGCTGCCTCGACTCATGTTTGACGGAGATGAGACCAAATATGAACTTTGGGAAACTAAGGTGCTAGGATATTTGCACTTGTTGGGATTAAAGGACACTGTTCTGAAGGAACCGAACAGTGAGGCTGAAGTAGCGGCAGACGGTAAGAAGAACGCTGACGCTTACGCCGAGTTAATCCAACTTTTGGACGATAAAAGCCTCTCACTGATTATGAGAGATGCCCCTGATAATGGGAGAAGAGCATTAGCAATATTGAGGGACTACTACGCTGGAAAGGGAAAGCCCCGAATCATCAACCTGTACACCACGCTGACATCGCTTCAGAAAAAGAGGGAAGAGACTGTCACAGACTATGTCATCAGAGCAGAGGCCACCATTACAGCACTGCGCAATGCGGGTGAGACTTTAGGTGATGGATTACTGATTGCTATGGTTTTAAAAGGACTACCTGAAAGCTTTAAACCATTTGCAATACACGTTACCCACGCTAAAGACGATATGACATTTGCTGAGTTCAAAACAAAGCTACGGAGTTTCAAGACACTGAAAAGTCAAGCGCATCGGAGTGTAGCGACAACATAATGAAAACAGGAGTAAGAACCGGGCGTGAGCACACGAGATCCAGCGCACAATGTAGATACAAGAGCGATGTGGACATTGTGTGTTTCAAGTGTGGACTAAAAGGCCACCGAGCAAAAGTGTGCAGACGGAAGACGTGGTGCAGTCATTGCAAAAGCAACACACACAGTGATACCACATGAGACATAAAGACAAACAAGATGGCGCGCGGAAGGTCGCAGATGAGAGCGGCAACGGATCCAAAGCAGAAACGCCGGATTATGCCTTCAGGATTAAGGGCGCAGACATCAAAGTCCAGCAGTCAGCATACAACATTGAGGAGAAAGGCCTGCTGGTCGACACTGGGGCTACCTCACACATCATTAACAACATCGCCAAGTTCAAGAGCTTCGACGACGCGTTCAGACCGGAGTCACACAGCGTGGAACTGGCAGACGGTACCAGTGCAGAGGCATCGCCCAACAGAGGGGGGACGCAGAGGTGTTCCTGATTGACAATACAGGCCAGCGACGGAAAGCAACGCTGAAAGATGCGCTGTTTATTCCAACATATCCCCAGAACATATTCTCTGTAAAGTCAGCCACTTCATTAGGAGCAACAGTCACCTTTAAACAAGGGCAGGACATGTTGACCCACAAAGACGGTACTAACTTTAACATTCATGTGTATGGCAAGTTGTACTATTTGCAGACTGAAGTTGAGGGTAATGATAAGTGTAACACCTGTCATGACATACAGGCATGGCATGAGATATTAGGTCATTGCAACTATGAAGATGTAGTAAGATTGCAAAGTGTGGTTAACGGTATGCAGATTAAGGGGAGAACTGATAGACCTGACCAGGAATGTGAAGTGTGTATCCAGGGAAAGTTTGCACAAACCCGAAACAGAGTCCCTGATACAAGAGCAAAGGCTCCTTTACAAATGGTACACACAGATTTAGCAGGTCCGATAGTCACTGAATCTATTGATGGGTACAAATACGTACAGTCATTCACTGATGATTATTCAAACTCAGTATTTGTATATTTCCTGAAGACGAAAACTGATACAGTGCAGGCAACAGAGAAATTCCTAGCGGATGTTGCACCATATGGCAATGTAAAATGCATTAGATCAGACAATGGGACAGAGTTCACATGCAGAGATTTTCAAACCCTGTTAAGAAAAATGGCATTAAGCATGAGACATCAGCCCGTACTCACCCCATCAGAACGGTACAGCCGAGAGGGGTGGCGTACTTTTTCGAGATGGGCAAGTGCATGCTAATTGAGAGTCAGCTACCGAAATGCCTATGGAACTATGCCATTCAAACTGCTGCTGTAACACGGAACAGGTGCTTTAATAAGCGAACAGGGAAAACACCCTACCAAATGCTGACAGGTAAAAAGCCAGACTTGTCAAAGATGCAGAAATTTGGGTCTGTGTGCTATGCATACAAACAGGATAAGGGAAAACTTGATTCAAAATGTGACCAAGGTTTCTTTGTAGGTTATGATAAGAACAGTCCCGCCTACTTAGTTTACCACCCCGAAACTGAGAAAGTTCAGAAACATAGACTTGTTAAGTTTGTGAGCAAAGTAAATATAGAAAGACAAACACAGACAGATGAGGGAGAACTAAATGATGACTGTAGCAGAGTAGGACAGCCTATGGCTAACAGACCTTCAGAGAAAGGTGACAAGGACAATGAGGAGGATCCAGAACCTATTGTGACGGACAAAAGTCCACAAAGTGGTATATCTGATAAGCGTGAACAAAAAGGGTCAAGTGTGGCAAGTGACGGATCTGTCAACAAAAGGTATCCTATTAGGGAGAGAAGAAAACCGGGACATTTAAAGCGACTTTGTAGCTGCCAACAGTGGCAGCGATGAGATCCACACTACCATAGACTACTGCTACAGGGCAGTGTGTGGTGTCCCAAACACATTTAAGGAAGCCATAGAATCAAAGCCATGGATGAAGAAATTCACTCGTTACGGGAAAATGATACTTTCACCTTAACCACTTTGCCAAAGGGAAAGAAAACTGTGGGGGGGAAGTGGGTTTATTCCGTTAAGAGTGACAATGAGGGAAACGACAAATACAAGGCTAGGTTTGTAGCCAAGGGTTACAGCCAACAGTTGGGGATAGATTATGAAGAGACATTCTCACCAACAGCCAACTTAACCAGCATAAGAGTTTTATTACAGAAAGCAGCACAGGAGAACCTGTTACTCCATCAAATGGATGTGAAGACAGCGTATTTACACGCTCCCATTGATTATGAAATCTACATTGATCAGCCAGAGGGTTATGAAGAGGGAGAAGGGCTAGTCTGTAGATTACAAAAATCCTTGTATGGGTTAAAACAATCTGGTCGTAACTGGAATAAAATCTTGCATGAGTACCTAACAGCGAACAGTTTCAGGCAAAACCCAGCAGACCACTGTGTTTATACCAAAGAGACAAAACATGGCAAGGTGATTATGATCATCTGGGTGGACGACCTGATAATTGCTGCTGCCAATGAAAAGGTAATGAAGATTGTGAAAGAAATGCTTTCAGTCAGATTTAAGATGAAAGACTTGGGCAGACTTAAGCATTTTCTGGGTATTGATTTCACTCAGTCTGATGGATGTGTAACAATGTCACAAGAAACATATGTCAACAAGATACTGATGAGGTTTAACATGCAGAACTGTAAACCCAGAGAAACTCCCTGTGATCAAAAGTTGTGTTACACAGAAGGTGCTACTTTGATGAGAGATGTGAGGATGTATAGAGAGGCTGTGGGCAGTCTTATATACCTCGCATCAGGTACCCGTCCTGACCTGAGTTTTGTGGTAAGCAAGCTATCACAACATTTCCATGAGCCTACAGAAGAACAGTGGGGAACTGTGAAACATGTGTTGAGATATCTCAAAGGGTCCAAAGACAAGAAGTTGTGTTTTAGGAAAAACACAGATGAGAATTTGGGTCTAGTGGCCTACAGTGATGCCGACTGGGCAGGTGACACTGCCGACAGACGCAGCACTACTGGTTACTGTATACATCTATGTAAGAACAGTTCTTTAGTTTCATGGAAGACCAAGAAACAGCCCACTGTGGCGCTCTCTACCTGTGAAGCAGAGTATATGGCTCTGGCTTCCACAATGCAAGAGTGTATATATTTAGAACAGCTTTTGAAAGGTATAGATGACTACAAATACACTCAAACAATAGTGTACGAGGACAACCAGGGAACAATTGCCCTGGCTAAAAACCCTGTGAGCCGACAGAGATGCAAACATGTGGACATTAAATATCATTTTGTAAGGTCCATTGTAAATGAAGGGAAAATGTGTCTGTTATATTGCACTACTGAAGAAATGGTTGCAGATGTCATGACCAAACCTGTTTCTAAGCTAAAACTTGCTAAGTTTGCTGAGGTTATGTTTGGTGCTTAAAAAAGAGAGAAAAAAGAGGGGAGAAAAAGGAAGTGTGGTAGAGTGTACAACTGTTTATTGTTTATTGTACAACTTTTCTTAGATTCCAGCAACCTGAGTACAAGAGGGGGTGTTAAGATATTCATTGTATGTACTCATGTTGTACAGTGTGTTTAACAGTATTATGGTTACTGTGGTTTAACAGAGAGACAGTATTTTAGTTGTCACCACAAGGAGGCACTGTTTCATTGTAAGGGCACGTATGCTGCGTCATCACGTCCCTAAGAAGGAGAAGTGTTACCTCCGACAAAAATGGCATCCAAGAGGAAAGTTTTGCCGCGTATTCATGAGGAATAAAGTTCCCTAAATGTTAAGGACATCTTTGCCTCCGTCATCATTTTCCTTCGAGTTGATCGCTGTCGACGCTGCAATACTCAACAGTTTTGAACAGCTGATCGGATCGGCAAAGCGTTTTTCTGGAATATTATGTTTTTGTTGCTGCAAGCGCTTTTTATGCAGTTTTTGCAAAGCTATATGTAGAAGGAAACTGTGAACTAGGACAAGCTGATGGCATAAGATGTAAGTACAACTTCTCTAGTTTCATATGCAAAAAAAATTATTGCGCTAGCTTATGTGGACCCCTTCTATCCACCACATCACTCCTGTCCTGCAGCAGCTTCATTGGCTCCCGGTCAAATATCGTATCAATTTCAAAATACTCTTGTACACATTTAAGGCTATTCATCATCTCTCTCCTCCATATCTCTCTGATCTGGTTAACATCACTGCCCCATCTCGTTGTCTCAGATCTACTTCTTCCCTTTCACTCTCCGTCCCCTCCCCCCGTCTTGCCACCATGGGGAGCAGAGCTGTCAGCTGCTCTGCTCCACGACTCTGGAATTCCCTACCTCCTGATTTAAGAAATATCTCTTCCTTCTCTCTCTTTAAGTCCAGACTCAAAACTCACTTGTTCAAAATAGCTTATCCCACATAACCTCTGCACTCTGCTATTTTAAATTTGTTTATCCCTTGTGCTTTTATGATTGTGTAAACTGTTTGCTTTTATGTTGCTTTTTATTCTACTGTGTACAGTGACCTTGGGTGTTTTGAAAGGCGCTTTCAAATAAAATCATTATTATTATTATTATTATTTACTTATTGAAGTATTTTTTGCCTGTTAAAAACATTCAACTCAAGACTCATTCCACGCAATTATTTTTTTTTAAAAAATGGTACAATATAGGGCAGTATAGGGCTTTGTATCTACCACTCAATTCAATTCAATTTTATTTATAAAGCGCCAAATCACAACAACAGTCGCCTCAAGGCGCTTTATATTGTAAGGTAGACCCTACAATAATACATACCGCTCATTATATCGCACTCCGCTGTGATATAATGGTCACGTAGCTTTCCGTGTCCTTAGGACACGGAAAGCTGGGCAACAGAAGATGCCTGGGAAAAAAAAAAAAGAAGATGCCTGGGACAGTTCAGCCATAACTTTAAACTTTTCCTGCTCAGTACGATCTTGTCACTGAAGTGGACGCGCAACGGGATATCATAGCGGGGCTCAAGCACGTTCATCATAGTTTAAACCCCTTTTTTTGCACAACAGAATACGGCCTCCCGTCTGCAGCTAAACACCCCAATAGCTTCTGTAATAGCTTTAGCCTTTAGATGAAGCTTTAAAAAAAAGAAGACAGGAAGCCTGAGGAATGAAAGCAAATGTAAGCATGAGCTGACTTACTGTCTGTCTTATTTCTTCTGCTGCTGTCCGACTCTGAAGATAGATTTTGGTTATCTGTGTTTAAGTTACCAAAACCAGAGGAAGTAGCATCCTCTGCTTTCAGGGAGGAGGTGTTGTCAATTGTGCTGAAAGCAGGGTGTTCTGTTTATGGCATGACACGAAAGCCACAGCAGTGACTGAGAAACGTCAAAGGGTTGGGTCACGAGGTAGCAAATGCAGACAAAATGATCAAGCTTGTCTGAAGTGACCCACACAAGGTTGTGATCTTGAGAGCAGAGCAGTATTCTAATGAGACTCTGCTACTGTGTTTTCCAGAAGATCCTCTACTTTGGAACAATTCGCATCCCATTTCCATAGTCTAGTTAGCCTGATTCTGTTTTTAGACTAAAAGCTGCACTGCAACAACAAAATGCATGTGAGCTGCACTGGTGATGTCATTTTGTTTCAGGAACCTTGGAGTAAAGTACAATTAAATGTAACCCTGGTCCCACGTAGCTATGGTAAAAACTAGACTGCATAGTACAGTGAGACTGGGCCTGGGTTCATCATACTACTATATATGAATACCATATATAAAGACCACCACAGCTGTATCTTACACGAATTGCTCCCCTATAAGCATTTATTTGGGAAAAGAAAAATAAATAAACGTATTACTGACAGACAGTAAGTCAGCTCATGCTTACAACATTTGCTTTCATTCCTCAGGCTTCCTGTCTTTTTATTTTTAAAGCTTCATCTTCTTATATCATTCCAAATAGTTTTAACCCTATAATGTCCTCTGTATCATATTTGATACATGAGTTTCTGAGACCTCTATCTCATCAAATTGTTTCAAAATGTTATGGACAAAACTCTTTGCTAACAACAATGTTAAAAAAAAAGTTGCCAAAGACCCCCAATGTATCACATGCGATACAAAAAATATATAACAAAAAAAATATCATACACAACATAATATAGCAAAAAATAATTGTGGATTTTGTTATAAGGGTTCATAAACATCTCAGTTCCAAAAAATTTGAATTTTCTGGCTATTTTTTTAGGGGTTAAGACTTGATCATTTTCTAATTTTCACATCATTTTGGCTGAATGTATTGTGAACAGTGTTTTCTTACATTTCTGTGTGTGACAGACTTTCCTTCAAGTGTTTGACACAAAGATGGAAAATATGACTGAATATGAAGATTACCTTGACTATGGCGAATACACAGAAGCTGTACAATGCACCAGGGACAATGACAACAAACTGGGAGCGCTGCTGTCCATCCTTTACTACTTCATGTTTACCTTCAGTGTCATTTGCAACGGGATAGTCCTCATCATCATCTGTCGGTAAGTTAGTCCAACAAAGCTGGATTATTTTGTTCTCTGCACCTTCTCAACAAAACACACACAAATGACAGTGCCAGAGAGAAAGTGTGTCACTGGACTGAAAAGAGAGCTTATATACAGTACATCAGCAGGTCGATGAGATTCTATGGCTATATCCCAATTCAGGGTCTGCAGCCTGAAAGGCCGCATTTTAAGGCCGATTACGTCACAGCGGCGCGCCGAAGGCTGTCCCAATTCAAAGGCTGCTCGAAATGCGGCCCTGAAATGCGGCCTTCATTTCCCTGAATTTTAAGGCTGTGGCGATGTAGACTTCGTGGCCCAACATATCCCACAATTCATAGCGCGGCAGTCACTGTGGATAATTTTGCCGCAGACGGCAGAAGCGTAGCGGCCGAAGAGTAAACTGTTAAACGTAAGTACTGAATATTATGTCACTTATTAATGTGCAAATGTTTAATAATGAGGAACATTAAAACATTACTGTTGGCCACATGTCGGCAAAGTTATTTGCCATTAGCGATGTTTGTACTTTCAGCGTTTACTTGGTTTTAAAGCCTTTAAAATATAATAATACAATAGTCGACCTTAATCTTACAGAGAATGTGATGATTTTATGGATAATTAAAGTCAGTCATATATCCACAAACACAACAAGCTGAAAGTCAGTGATGCTGCTTGGTTTGCAGTCCTGAATATCACGGCACAAGTAGGATTCACTGCACTGTTAATGTTAGCTATGTTATATTGCTGCCTCTGTTCGGTGGTGTCGAGCCAAACGGACTTTAACGTGTGTTTGAACGAGCTGACGTTCACTCGTTAAGCTGAAAGAAAGATGCTTTAATCACAGGAGTCACACATGTGTCCACTGGACCATCTGGGAACTCTTCTTGTTTAGCACTCATAATAACACAAACACTAAATCCTCCTTCTCTTGTGCTGTTTTGTAGCAGTGTATACACCTGAGACTGTCACCTGTCTGTCTGTCCTGCACTCTCTCTGTTTCTTTCTCTCTGATTGTGGATTAAAAGTATGAGCATGTATTTATAAGTTACACTTGTGTTTGAATCCTGCAGCTTATCACACATTTGATTTCCATGTGTGACGACTGCAAGTGTCCAGAGTGAGGACAGACTGAGGGACCCACTGCTGCACATCATCTGTGAGGCTTTGCACCCCTGATGATCCACCAGGACAAACTCAGCAGTGTGTGAGGAAGAGGAGGAGGAAGAGCCAGCAGCAGCTGACAGATGGAGAGAATAGACAGACTGTTCCCTGTTTGTGAAGGACTGCTAGGAAAGTTTAGAATAACTAATTGTCTGTCCTGAATCAGTCTTATTAGGTAATGTTCAAATAATTTTATCATTCCAGTGTTTTCAGTGTGGGAGAAAGTACTCAGGGCCTTCAAGTTACACACTATGAAAGGCAGCAACAAGTTTAATATTCAGAAACCTAAAGTATGTATCAGCAGCAGAATGGAGCTAAAAATAAATGTTTGTTTCAGTTCTATGAAGCTTTGAGTATTTTGGATTAGTAGTACTGCTGTGTTTGTTGCATCATATTGCTGTAATTGTTTATATGCTTTATATATTCTGAGGTAAGTTGATCTATAGTGTTACATCATATTCTATAAGGATGTTATGTGTTTGTATACTTTCTGCCCAGTTTGACCCATTTAGCAGAAGTCAGCCTGTTTAAGGCTCTGATATCTATTCTGTATGACTTAAAGCAGTTATGACATGGTCTGATTTTCTCACCCAATAAAGGAATATTTAATATATCAGTCTACTCTTCATTCTATCAGAAACAGTTATCACAGCTCGTACATTTTATTTTTACACATATATGTAAGCATTGAGCCAAATTTAGTAATGCCAACATATTAAACGGACAATATTTGTCTCTTATATATAATACATCTATATATACACTGTCAAAGATACTTGTCTTTGAGTGAAGATTTAAGGTGATAGTAAATATAAATAACTGCAACTTGAATCTTTACTGAAGCTCAGTATTAGACACAGAATTCACTCACATGTGCTGTACCAGTGTACCTGCACATGTGATGTGACAATAGAAGTGATTTGATTTGAGAGTTCAAACTCACTGCTGTAATAACTTATAATGATTAATATTGATAGGTTTGTAGCTTGAACCTATTCGCTGGAACGTTGAAGGCAATGTAATTACACAGCAAGCAAGACACGAAGTAGGCAAAGTTCTTTATGTTTCACGTGCACGGGAGAGAACTGGACAGGCGCCGTTCCTTCGCTTGACCCCAGTTGCTCTCATCCGCTCTCCCATAACACTGCTCTTTTATTGTGGTTACATGAATATGCATAGGTTCATTAACATATGACCTCTTTCATAGGTATACATGTGAACAAAGAATACCTTGTGTATGTGTGTGTCTGTGTGTGGGGGTCAAACTGTGACCCCAGGAAGACTCCCCAGAGCTGTCCATCTAAACAAAAGGCACTTAGCCTAAAACAGATATAGATACGTTTATCCTACCATAAAACAATAAGACAAGGTACGACCTCTCCCATGCTCCTAAAATGTGGGTGTGAAAGTCAGAGAGCTCTGGAATGCACACAAAGCTTGCAGACTATTAAGGATCAAACCTCTACCAATCTACACCTAATTATAAAACTCTAAGAATATATGAGTAAATATTTCTAAGCATAAATGACAATAAACAATACAAAAACCTAACAAATATGATAACTATAATATTGGCCATATGATATTTACACTGACTTTAGTCTCATGAACAACATTAGCTAATTGTTATTTACTAGCTAATCTTAAAATGACTGTTCAGTACAGAAATGAAGCCCAACAATCACGTTTTACAGTCCTGTGGTCTCAGCCTCAGATACTTATTAAATCACACAAAGCTCGTGTAGAAACAAACACACGAACAAAATATGTTCTCCTTTATTTCTGTCAAACAAAGCTGTATGAAACGTTTCCAGCGGTTGGTGTTATGGTTGCTAGGCAACCTCGGCAGCGCGACGGAGGCTAGACCGTCCCATTTCACAAGCCTCGCACTTCCGGCCTTAGCAGTCTTTGGCCGTTTCTCAATTCTCAAGTACGCGAGTACGTACTCGCGTTCTTGGTGAGTACGTACTCGCCGAGAACGCACGGGAGTACGTACCCGCCGAGAACGCGAGCACGGACTTGCGATATGTACAATTGGAACACCTGCGTACGTGATGATGTCACAGGTCCGGAGTTTTTACTGCCGTCCCCTCTTAATTTAACTGTGAGTAACATGTTATGAAGCTTAACTTTAATCACAGCCAAACCGGTTTACTCAGGAACAAATAAAACACTGAAATAAACCAAACATTAACATTTAGAAGTGATCTAAGTGACTTATATATCATTTTTAACCTCAGTAGTGAAACCTCTATTAATAAAAATAGTGTACATGTACATACGTGTATATACCTTAATGAAAACAAGCAGGTGAGATGTTAGAACGCTTTTATTTCTATTTTAGTGGACGCTCAATACTATAGACAGCTGCTGGGGTTTCTTTAACCTGAGCACCGGCAAGGACTTCGGGTGTGGCCAGTCCTCAAGTCAGGCCACGCCCCTCAGGCCTGAAGGTGCCTGTAACTTGGCCACAGAAAACAGCAGCACACACACACACATACCTGCCTACATACAGATGTGGACAGCGACCAGAGGCAGTGCAGACGACACACCAAATGATAATAATAATGATAATAATAATAATAATAACAACAGTCCCCACTGCTCACGGACCCCGAGTCCCCAGAGCTGGGTCCGTGACAAGTACTTGTGTTACAGAATTTAAACAAGAACAGTAAAGGTGTGTAAACGCAATCTTATGGTTCCACCAATAAGTGAACACCTTGGACTGCAAGCTATATAAAAGAGAGATGTACTCTATATTACTGCGCAACAATTTAGTTCACCTTTCACCATTCAGGGTTTTTATGTCCTAAAAATAATAATATAAAAATAATATAGTAAATATATGGCTTCTACTTCAAAATAAAAAAATAAAGGTAGCGATCCAACTCAGAGAATGTAAAATAATTAGAGACATATTACCTTTATTAACAGATTTAATCTAAACATGTAAACATGCATTACTTTAATTTTAGTATGTTTTATTCTTCTTTCGAGTTTTTAGTTTTAATTTCTTTTATTGTACACACTGACAGTCAGACCCACATCGACACAAGACACATGCAAAGTCAATCTCTGTAACAGGTTTACAGGCTAAATCACGCGTCTGTGGGTTGTTAGGAAAATGTCTACTGGTAGACAGAACAGCCAGCCGAGACTGCAAGACCAGACTGACCAACCTGTGCACTGCCTGGATTGATTACAAGAAGGCCTATGACTCAATGCCCCACAGCTGGATACTGGAATGCCTAGAATTGTACAAGATCGACAGGACCCTGAGAGCCTTCATCAGGAACTCAATGGGGATGTGGCGTACAACACTAGAAGCCACCTCCAAGCCCATAGCACAAGTCACCATCAAGTGCGGGATCTACCAAGGAGATGCTCTGTCCCCACTGCTGTTCTGCATAGGCCTGAACCCCCTCAGTGAGATCATTAACAAGACTGGCTACGGATACCGACTACGAAACGGAGCAGTTGTCAGCCACCTCCTGTACATGGATGACATCAAGCTGTATGCCAAGAGTGAACGAGACATCGATTCACTGATCCACATCACCAGGATATACAGCAATGACATCGGGATGTCGTTCGGACTGGAGAAGTGTAGTCGGATGGTAACAAAGAGAGGGAAGGTAGTCAGAACTGAGGGGATCGAGCTACCAGAAGGCAACATTGCAGACATAGAGGATCACCTATGGCCACAGCTCGTGGCCATAGGTGAGTTAGGGACGTAGATCGACCGGTAAATTGAGAGCTTCGCTTTTACACTCAGCTCCCTTTTTAAAAATATTTTCTGTTCAAAGTTGATTTTTAGTTTTTATATTTACAAGGTCCAACTAATAGGAGAAATTAAAAATGCAAACAACAAACGAGGGTGTTGGGTGTTAAGATGACGATCTATAATCAATTATGGAACTAACACTTGTGAAAGGTTACAGTTTCACCTATATTGCAAGAACCTTCACTTTCTGTTTTTCAGTTAGAGTTTCTCTTGGCTATATTCAGTCTTAGCAGCAGCTCTCAGAAGAAAAACTTTCTGCCAATCATCAGACAAAAAGATTAGTGAGCCAGGTGGTAATTTGGGGAGTTTAAGAGGAAAACTGAGCTCAAACTGTGAATTCACATCAGACTGGGATTCATAAAATGAAAAGAAATCTGCTTGTATGGCCAAACTTCACCAATCGAAGATCAACCACCACGAATGATGAGATGACAGGTGTTCTGACCAGTGCAAAATAAGTGTCTATTAACCATTTCCTTGAAATAAAACAATGTATAATTTATTTCTCTAATGTCCATACACCACTTGCTTCTACTTCAAGCTTCCATATTCCATATCCTAAAGATGATGCCAAAAGGATCTAATACGACCTTACATGATGATACACATTAATTCACATTAACACACAGTCAAAAAACTGTTTGGTTCTGTGTGAGCAATGGTGCTCACACCTGAGCACCATTGAACTTAATTAAATGGGTGTGAAGACAGTGCCAAGTAGTGTTACTGCTCCCTCTTTTGCTGACAAGTTGCAATATCACCAAAAACATAAAATGGCTCTAACACTGCTTAAGTTGGATGATTGTGTTCTCTTGAATGTGTAACTACACAAGTTTACACAACTCTTTCAGATTGATTTTAATTTTGTGTTAACAGAATGGTGAAATGCAGAGTCAGAGTCAGAGTATAGCTCCAATAGAGAGCATTAAAAAAAAGAAAAAGCTTACCAATCTCCATGCAGAAATGTGATTAAAAACCTGAAACACACTTCAGTTCTGCTTAGTTGCAATAGAATACCATTATTATTACTGAGTACCATAAAGGAGCTCAGCGCCAAACATGCTGGATGAGACTTCTGTAGACCAGGTTTGGTTGGTTCATATGGGCAGGTGGGGCAGCTCCCTTAAGACCACCCCAACCCCCCCTAAAGTTGTTGTCTTACAAAAAGATGATTCATATTTAAATAATTGGTTTGCAGTTTATTATTTATTTTTGCATGTTTGTATAGTGTTTTGATAATTTTTTATCTGGAAATAAAATGACGTTTGGTAATTGTTTCTCAGTTTAATGGCAAATTTTAGGACTGGGGCAGGACGGGTCAATGACCACACGTGTCCTTGCAAGCAGCAGTAACAGAGAATTAAAGCTTTCCCTCCTCATGTACCAACTACTGTTGGTGCTTGCTCCCGTATTAGTCCGCTACCAACACTAGAGGTAACGTGACGGTATCACATGCAGCTATGGCGTGCACCATGGAATAAGCCATGTCTGATTAGGTTTCTTTAAATATGAATGTGGGTTCATTTATTTATTACAAAACTAAGCACACACACAAAAGCCGATACAGTTACAGTGCAAGTTAGTTTTTCCTATTGTGCGTTATGTGTAACTTAAATCTGTTGGGTTGATCTGTCTTGTTAACTTAAGTTACCAAGTCTAAATGTAATTAAATCAGGTATTGCCAGATGACATAATATTTCCAAAAGTTTTCCAATGCTTCTGCTGAAGATAGATAGATAGATTGATACTTTCTTGATCCCACAAGGGAAATTGTTCTGTTTAAGCAGCACGATAGAGTGAAAATAGTGCAGTCTATACCAAATAATACACTATATACACAAAACTAACACAGAGAAAATAAGTGTCAAATCAACTGGCCTTGCGGCACAGGAATTTTTATATTTAACACTGTGAGAAAGCAAACAAACAGAGATCAGTAAAAATGAAGTTAGTTAATTTCAACAGGTTTACTTGACTAGATACAAACTATGAAAACCTACGGAAGCGTAGAATTGCCACCCAGGCAAAAGAAAAATAGAGCTATATCACGTTATAACTTGAAAAGTTTATAACTTCTGGATGCTGGTCTGAGGTTGTATTTAATTATGATCATATTTGTTTCTGTTTATGTTATGTGATGTTATTAACTAAACCAGTAGGGGGAGGCAAACCCCACCTCTACTCTTAGCTGAAGTTGCTGAACCACATGTAAACTACATGTAACCTCGACTGCATATACAGTATGAGCTTGCTTGTATTTTTCATTCTTAGTCAAAAACCGCTACTGAATACCGATACGCATCTATCTTTTACATAACATTTTATTTCTGTAAACAGGCAGATGACGTGTAGTTTGTTGATGATGAAACAAATACATTTTGTAAATTTCAATTTCAATTTTAATTATATAGTTATTTATTTATTTATATATTTCATGGATTCACTTTTTAACCGGGAGAACATTTCACTACTGCTTTGCCTCTCAACAAGACAGATATTTTTGGAGTTTTTTTTAAAAAACAAACAAACTGTGGTTACATTTCCCTGATTTACCA
This sequence comes from Oreochromis aureus, assembly GCF_013358895.1. NCBI lineage: Eukaryota > Metazoa > Chordata > Actinopteri > Cichliformes > Cichlidae > Oreochromis > Oreochromis aureus. The sequence continues at coordinate 10,128,148 of NC_052943.1, read as the reverse complement.
TAAGTGTATGGTTATAATCATGCATAGTGTGTGTGAATGCAAGCATATATTTTTAATTTTGTTTATTTTTATAGTGGATTCGTAAAATGACTTTAGCTGAATGACCCCTTGTCAAAGTTGATCATTCATATGGTCTGACCCTGAACCAGATGTCTGGTTGTTGGTGAATAGCTGCCTCAACTTGAATTTATGTGTTAATTAATTGTATGTCTTCAAAGATTTAAAGAGTGCTGTATGGGTTACTGCCTCAGCTAACTTAGATTTTGTTTACCTCTCACTGGTGTGACCATCTTTGTAGCCCACTGACTGTTGGTATGTTGTTACTGCAACATACATTTCCTATTCCACGTCACTTGTTTTTTTTTTTTAAAGGCACTTGGTTTTCACAGTTTTTCTTAGTTATGTTAAATGACTAGAAAGTAGAGTGTGGCAGCTCAAAACAGAGTTTTAAATTGAGTTTTCATTTCATTTGGTGGGTTCTGATTTTCCTGCTTTAAAATCCTCAAACCACTTTACACAATTTACTTCAAATGTATAAACACCAGCAGTAAATGTTGTTAATAAGAAGAAAAGAAGCACACAGTTTATTATTATTATTTTTCTTTTATTAAATAAAGGTCAAATTATTCATGAGCCGAATTCTATATTCTATTTCCATAAGTCAAATTCTGGGTTTCCGTTTGCAGCCTTCTGATTATGCCAGGTATCCTGAAAAGTAAATCATATTTGTAAGCTGGAAACTAGCTTATTCTGTCTTATATTTTTAGCTTTAAAAAATAACCTCTCTTTCAAAATATTTCTTTCAAAGCTACGTGTGATGAGTTCTTCAGGTCTTAATACTTACCAACCACCTTATTGAAGATGAATTCTATGATGGGCTGTAATTGATCTTGATAAGTCTGAATGGGAATATGAAATAAAATATCATGCCGTGATTACTTGTTGACTGGTAATTTTTCAGTATGTGAATATAATAATGTAATTCGCAACTAAAGAATATATATATATATATATGTATGTATAGTAAAGCAACCAAAAGTACCAAAATTGGCAAATTCTATTTATTTTCTTTTTAAATACTTACTGTAAGCCAGTCATCTTCAGATGAGGTGAACTCTGAAAAACACTGCCTCATCACAGCTTGGAGTACCATGCGCAGGACTCCAGCACAGACTCCATGGATATTAAACCACTGAGGGGTAAATAAATGGGTTTATTAATAATTTTTTTTTATTATAAACCTAAATGATATATAATCTGACAGTGTGATCTCAAAGGTCTGCTCTTTAGATGTGCAATATTTTGTAAAATAATACAGAAACAATCCCTCACCTCGATTGTCAAAAGGCCGCAGATAGACGAAATTCCAGCTATTCCTGATATTATTAAGCGCACCTGGAGAAATATAGAATATTTAACAAGTTAAAATCTACAACCATGCTTCTGTTCTGTCTATAAAACACAATGAATTGTGGGAAATATGAAGGAATGGTGCTAAGTTTACCTGTCTACCACCTCTCCTCGATTGTTCGATGCATTTCTTCTCTAAGCGATTCATAATTCTCCGCTGAGTTATTGAGGCTGCCTACATATATACTCTGTGAGCCTCTCCTATTGGCCAATGCTGTTTCAATATGTGTACTGCGGGAATGCTGATTGTCAAGACTGAAGGGTGTAATGGAAAAATTTTACTCGTATTCTGTGTCCATGTAATCTTTCATATATACTACATACCGGTAATATAAAATTTATATTTTATTATATATTAAATATTTTGGGTTTACAGTGTCTTTGTCAAAAAGCATGTGGACTGTTGCCCTGCTCTGTACTACTAACTGACCCCCCTGCAAGGTAACACTAACAAAGACAACCTGCTTCAGTGTCTCGATTATTTTCAAATTTCCACAACAAGACTAAAGTGTTGATGTTCACACTTTCTGCTTGGAAGTTAAAACAATTTACTGTCATTAATATTCAGAGTTGCAGTATGGAACACTGCAGAGAAAAGTCATGTTTCCTAAAATAGTTGTCATCACTGAAAGAGACCGGCCAGCTGGGTTTTGCTCAGCCTTTGGGACCAGGAGATGGAGGCTGCCCTGCCGTGTGGTCCAGTCAAACCAGTCCATATGGAGCACCCAGCTGGCATAGATTGATGACCTCTTCCGCCATCCAACTGCCCCCTGTTTCCATCCTAGGGGAGCAAGCTTTCTGTTCTCTCTGTCTAGCATCATTTCTGCCATAAACATCACCTATGGAGACTCATCAAAGCAGCATTACTAAGAACTGAGAAAGAAATTAAGCACCAAGTGGACCGTCATCGTGGGCCATTCCCTTGAATAGAATATTTCACATGCTGAATTTGTATATCATTTAGTGAATTGTAAATTAATTACAGACAAATTAGTAACATCTTACCGAAGAATCAAAACTTTAGAATCATGTTTAAGTTTAAGTTTTTTTTTTTTTGTTTTTTTTTAGAAATTACATTTAATTATTGCTTTTATTTAGTGTTTCCTTTCACTTCTTAGTTTTCATGTCTGTTAATGTTCACCCTGGAACTGCAGGAATTCTGTGAGTCCTGAATGAAGAGCAGCACAAAGAATTTTTACAGAAACCACCTGATAATGTTTGCATTACCCGCTGTTTTTTTTCTAAATATATGTTTACCTGTATCATGCTCTTGCAACATAACACAACACATGCACACATTATTAAAGGCCTGTTTGTGCAGTCTGATTTGACACCTGAAGGACGAGAAAAACTATGAGTCACTAAAAATTATATCTTTATCAGCAGGACAAAAGGACATAACATAACATTAGAGCTGTGTTAAACATGTTGTTTTCTCAATGTGTCAAATAAAGCTGATGATGTTTCAAGAAAAACAGGGATCTAAAACACACTGTCTCCTTTTTTCACGAATCAATATCATGTAGTGATGTGATTTTGTTACAGCTCCTTGAATGAAAACTGTGACATTTAAAATTACATCACAGACATATTGTAACTGATTATCAAACAATTTATGTTTTGGCTTCAATTTATTTTTCCAACATTATCTGTAATTATAGTATTTTTTTCTTCTTCCTTCCAGCTTTTAGTTTTACTTTCTTTTATTGTACACCTTGAGAGTAAGAAACACACGCATAAAGACAAAAGCAAAGTCGATGTTTGCAAGGTTACTCGGGCATCCATGGGTCCAGCCTCAGGTCAAACTTGACTTGACTTTTCACTTCCTGATCATTATTCTGTTTGCAGGTTTAATCAGTTACTTGTCTCATAGATAAACACACGAAAACAATCCCAACTGTGTGAGATTTCACTGAAATCCTCACTCCTCCTCTCATAACACACCAATTGACTCATTCAGGATAAACAGAGATGTTTTTTCATACACTTCTCTCTGTAAGGGGGGACTGATCTGAAATCAGTTTTGGGATAGATAGAATAAAATGCCATGAAATACAGGACTCAGATTTGAGTAAATGACCATAAATATTGTGAGGTCAGTGCGATTTTATAATGCTACGTGATAAACCACCAGGTAATGTGAGTTCTGCCAGCTTGTTTTAATGTTTATCCAAGAAGCTTTTGAGCAGGGACATTGCAGAAAAATGTCAGTGTCTCCCTCGTCCTTTTAACACAGACACTGTGAATGCCCCTGCACAACTCAAGAAGAAAACACCACAGACTGCAGGCTTTAAAGGACAGGCAGCCACTAGTTTATGCACTGTGGCTTCAAGGCTTTCATCCTGTGTTTGGTTTTTTGAGACCAAAATTGGACATACGAAGATGAAAAGGCATATTTCACACCGATAGAATCATTTGCAGCATTAAGAGAAACTGATTTTCAACAAGTGCTAGCAGTAACGCTCCTGAACCTACAATCATGATAACAATAATGGCACTGGTATCACATAAATTATTAATAATTCTAAAAACGCTACGTCCACATGAACAGAATCAAGTTTTTTGGGATCATTTCATACCATGTTGTAGAGGATTACAGCCCCTTGAACACCAGCTATGAGATTTAGAATCACTTGCTAAATGATCTTTTGGTGAACTGCCTTGTAATAGATTACCACATAAACCGAACATTCAACCCATACTTTGGCTGCAGCTTATGTTTTCCAAAATTTTAAAAATAACTTGTAATTATTGTAATAATATAATAATAATAATAATTTTTGTTTTAAAATTTCTGTTTTTTGTTTTAGGTTTTGCTTTTGTACATCCTGAGAGTCAGACATGAGCACACAAAAGCTGTGCAAAGTAAATCTTTGTAAGCTGTTTGTAGGCTTAAACAGGCATCTATGGCTTCAGCCTCAGGTTAGACTAGAGGAATACTTTCATTTCTGTTAAAGTACATCATGCCAATCACACACACACACACGCACATCCACAAAGCAAATCTAGGGCTAATCAGGTAGAGCCACAGGTTGAACAGCAGGAATGCTTTCATTTCTGTAATGTCAGTAACTGAAATGTCAGTCACACACACATAGACATCCATCCATCCATCATCCATGTGTATGTGTAACAATGGGTCCAGTCTGAGATGAACCTGCAGGAATGCTGTGAGTCGTGAATGAAGCTGGTACATCAGGATACGTGCAACTGAAAGAATTTCAGGACTTTGTTTGTACTTGCAGGTAGAAATGGTCTACCATAGATGAGTTTTACATCCTCACATACATTTTCAAAAAAAACACCAACAACAGATAAATGTAATACAGCACACTGAATAGAGGAATAAATAAATGATCCACAGAGCATCACGTATAAAGTGAAGCTGTGATTTATTTATCTGAGTTATGGCTGCTGGAACAAAGCTGTTTCTAAACTTTGTCGTTCTGCACTCTTGGGATAGAAGCTTTTGTCCAGAAGGAAGAAACTGATCCTGGTGAATGAGGATGTGGGAAGAAGTGGTGCTCACATTTTGTTGGCAAATGTTTATGGTAATGTTAATTACATAGTAATCACATGTTTTATCATATACCTTTTTCACACTTTCATTGCCCAACTGTAACATCTAGTCTTACTAGTGGACATTTATATAGAGAGACGAAATTGATATTGAATTTATTGATGCAGCCCTCCACAAACGTCTCTCATGTGGCCCCATTAATTGTCCACCCATGGTCTCGGGGTTTCCCATTTGGTCTTCCATTTCTTTATTTTGCCAATTAGATGTTGAGCTAATCTCTCATTTTTAATTTTGCAAACTATTTTATCTATAGTAGTTTGTGATTTTTCATGTACTTATTTTAAGTATACAAACTGCACTCCTAATAGTCCTGAACTTGAAAACTTAATTTCCATGTTGCAGTATAGTTAACAATTTTTGACTCCCTTGTGAAGTTGTGACTCAACTTCACCCGGCTCAGAATCACTGGAGCCTCACCCTGGGGGCCAGGCTTGGGAGAGGGACACATCCAAGAGTGCCTACCCCCTGGTAACCCATGAGTCCTGAATGAAGCTGGTACATCACCATGTTTGAGCCAGAAAGAAATTCAGGGTGACGTTCAAATGACTTTATTAGAAACAAAACTACAAACAAATGCATAAAGCGACAAAGACTAACAAAACATAAACTGGGAAGCAACTAAAAAACAAGTACATAGAAACTAAAGACCTGAAAACCTGAGACGTGAGATCAGGAACATGTCAACAGGAAAAGAAAGACAGAGAACTAAAAACACAAATACACATAACGAGGGGATGGGAAGCACAGCTGGAAGTAATCAGACACAATGAGACAGGGAGGAAGCAAAACTAAACACACTGAACACTAGGCGAGGGACCATCAAAATAAAAAAACAGGAAACATGAGGCATTCACAAACATGTGGACTGGACACTGTGACATGGAGACATGACTGAGTAGGGAAAAAGAGAGGGAACATGAAAATGGAGACAAGAGTAACTAAACGTGGAACACAGGGAAGGCACAGTGACAGAAAACTAAAGACTAGGAACTATAAATATAACACAAGCAGAAACCAATAAACAGAACCAAAACCACGAAAAACAATAAATCAAAGAAACCAGAATTACACACACTGGGTCACCCAGTACCATGACAAAAGCAGCTGATGAAGGTGTGGGAGATAAAAGCCACCAAACACTACCAGCGTCAAGGCAAGCAAGAAACCTGCTGTTGCAAAGACAGAGGTAGGACACACACACACACACACACACACACACACAAAAATTCACATTAACCACCTATAGGGCTGCTTTATAACACTGTAGGCCACTGCTGCCATTGTGGTAAGTCATGCTTCTCTCAGTAATGCTGAAAAACTGTCTGAAAAACCTCCATGTTAATGACAATGCCAGTGTATTTGTATGGCACATTTCATTACATGACAGCTCAATGTGCTTAACACAGAGAGAAGAAAGGCAAAAGTTTTTAATTGTTGGCCTGTGTGAACAGAAAGGATTTGAGTCTGTTTTTGAATGCACACATAGATGTAACTGAATATCCAGTCAGCAGGCAGCTTGTTTCAAAGAACAGGACTGCAATAACTGAAAACACCTTCAACATACAGGATCTTATTCTGTGAACAGTAAAAGATCTGAACTTAATGACCTGAGAGGTCACAGTACTTTCTTCTTTTCTTTAATTTGATTAATCAACTTTAGTGATTACCTTTTATGTTATTCTTCTGAATTTACCAGAAATTTAACTTGTGCAGATGTTTTCTTTGACATTTTTAAATTTTGCCCCTTTTTTTTTTATTTATTTATTTTTTTTTTACATTTTTACCACTTTCACCTCACACACAGTGCTGGTGATGAATTATTTGTTCAGTGCTGCTTTTGTTATCCTTTATCTTGACTCTACTATTAGGTTGTATGCATGATCATTTTTGTGTCTGCTTTGGTTATGTGATATTAATAACCAGTGTTGGGACTAACGCGTTATTAAGTAACGCGTTACCGTAACTACGTTATTATTGTGGTAATGAGCACGGTAACTAGTTATTATGCCAAAACCAGGAACGCGTTACTCGTTACTGGGATTTAGATAGGCTCGTTACTCGTTACTTCGTGTGGTGGATGTCGCGGAGCTTCCACAGATTCAATAACATTAGCAAGTGGTGGAAGCCAGCAGGTGGATGAAGGAAAAGGGAGGCAAGAGGAGGGCACAACACCAGTCCGAGTGTCAGGTGAACTGAACTTCAGGTAAGAAGTTATGACCTGCAGTCTATCTGGGTCAGATATAAACCAAGTTTATGTGGAGTTTATTTTCGTTATGCTGACTTTTTCGTACTGCGTGCTAGCTAGCATGACGGAGTTTCTATACAGCTGGGTGGGTGCTATGTTACTGATGTTGAACTTTATTTTGTTCATACAGTTAATTATTAGAGTTGCCAACCATCCTGTAAAAAACAGAATCGTCTCATATTCAGAGAAAATATTACGCGTTTCGTATTGAGGTGAAAAGGAACACAGTTTGTCCCGGACTTCAGCTGGAATGAAAAAGACACAAAGCTGGATTTATTCTGTGTTTACACTGCAGCTGCCTCTTCTCCTGTCATTCTCCCCCCTCCCTCTCCTGTTTCTACTTCAATCATGAAACTGATCAATGATCAGCTGATCGGCTTTTCTCTCTTGTTTGTTTATCGCCCACTTTGCCAGAAAGAGGAAACCAGCGGATGTCGCGCTAAACAACAGCAGCACGTTTAAGCTTGATCAGCTGTTGTTAGAATTTATTTAATATTACTTTCTAGTATCAGCAGATGTTTGCTGGAGCCACAGCTGTAAAAGCTGCTGGTCATGATATTGGTTTGGATATGTGGTGAGAGGGAAACATGAAGATGAAACCAGGAGATGTCCTTACTGAATCATCAGAGCTGAACAGGTGATGGAGAAACAGGTTTACCTTTTAGGTGACATGAATGAGTTGAAGGGAAGTTATGAACTGTTTCTGAGAGACAAATAACACCAGCATCCTTTTCTATGTAGCTGACAGCTGGTAACTGTGCAGGGGCGGGTCTAGCAAACTGTTGCCAGGGGGGCAGGTAGGGCAGGGGTGGGCAATTCCAGGCCCCGAGAGCCGGTGCCCCTGCAAGTTTTAGATCTCACCTTGGGTCAACACACCTAAATCACATGATTAGTTCATTACCAGGACCAGAACATCAGGACATGTTGAAGAGCTAATTTAGCCATTTAAATCAGCTGTGTTGGTTCAAGGACACGTAAAACCTGCAGGGACACCCGCCCTCGGGGCCTGAATTGCCCACCCCTGATGTAGGACATTAACAGGGAAAGTGGGGCACAAGGAAATACCTTTCTTTCTTATTCTCATTTAAAATGTCTAGGTTTTAAAAAATAATTATCTGAGTCTTACAACAAACAATTGATAGATTGATACATATATACCATCAGAACAGTGTACATCACTGTCACAACAGTGTTTATTTTCATTAAAAGGCTTTATGATTTTTCCTATAATGGTGGGCGGTCTCTAGTCAAAATCCCAGTCCAGCCCTGTATGCAGCTCATCTGCAGTCTGGTGTTACCTACATCTTCCTATTCAGAAGGCAGAATTTCCGAGTTCTGAGTACAATCAAAAGCACCATGACTGCAGTTTTTGTGTTGGATGTAAAAAGCAGGCTAGAATCATGGCGGCGGTCAATGACGGTCCAGGCGTGGGATTTCTCTCGTGGAAATGTGCACATTATTTTTTCCTTTCTATTGGTAGGTGGCACAGTGCACTTGTGGCAAGTAAGCAAGCTAGAAGACTGGCAGTCTGGCTGGGTATCCAGTTACAGAAGCAACACATTAACAAGAGAATTCTGAGTAAAACCAAAGTTACTTTCCCTAGTAACTAGTTACTCTGAAAGTAACGAGTAACTTGAAGTAACTGAGTTACTTTTGATAGAAGTAACTAGTAATGTAACTAAGTTACTAATTTAAAGTAACTTACCCAACACTGTTAATAACTAATTTGAAGAGCTGTAGTCAGCCTCATCTGTGAAGTTAATGCTGCCAATGAATAATGGCTTTCATTATAGAGGATTTGCTGGCTTGCAGGCTGTGGGTGTTTCTAAAATTATTGGATTTCTGGTCACTGCATTAGTTATAGTCAGTTCTGAGTGCATTGTAACAGGAGATTTCAAAGCATGAAAAACTCCTTGCTCATTACTGCTGTCTGGAGTGTGACTCTTGAACCAGTAGGGGGAGGCAAAGCCCACCTCTACTGTTAGTTAGTAACCATGACTGTATATACAGTATGAGCTTGCTTGCCTTATTCACTCTCTGGGCTTAAATCAGTTTAGTTTTTAAATGTATTTTTCATTCTTAGTCTTGACAAATCACACGTTCTGACTGATACCAGATGAACCTCAGACTTTATCTGTAAAGACTTCTGGTAGTAGAAGTGAAAACCAGTCTTTTTTTCTCCTTAATTTAATATTTACTTCGAATAAAAAGGCATCATATACTGAAAATATATTCTGTGTTATGAAAATAACACTCCGGATTTTTATCTTGTGTCATTTTGAGATATTTATTGGTGATTATTTTGAGTTTAAAACCAGTATAGTATACAGGGACGTTCATTTGCATCTTGTTTGTGCCAGTTCTCAAAGCTCCTTTGATTTTCTTTTTATACATATGATGCCAAAGACAGCAAACTCTCGTAGCTAAGCCTGGAGGCTCACACTGTCTCTTAGTTTAGTTAATTAGTAGGTTTGGATTTTAACATCTAATACTGATTGCAGATTTGCACGCATCCATCTTTTATATCACAGTTTTAATTCTGTAAACAGGCAGATGATGGACAGTCTGTTGATGGTGAAACAAATTAGAGACTTTAATTTTCTCTCTCTATATATATATATATATATATATATATATATATATATATATATATATATATATATATATATATATATATATATATATATATATATATGTACACATTATAGATTATAGATTATATATTATAGATTCACTTTTAAACTGGGAGAACATTTTACCCCTGCTAAATGGAAGCGTATTTTTAAATTTTTTTTTTTTAAATTAATGGAATAGTAAAGGAATAGTAAAGTGATCTTAGCTGAATGATCCATTCCTCATTCTTGCCCATTTCACACAGTTTTATGACAAGCGAAGTGTGTGAGTAACTGATTATAGTAAACATGACACCACTAAATGTTGCATAGGACATTTTTTGTTGAAATGTTTGCCTCACAAAGCAGGAGTGAAATCTTTTAAACTGTGGTTACATTTCTCTGATTTACCATTGATGTATCGTTGTAATTGTGCATAGTGTGTGTGAATGCAAGCATATTTAATTTTGTTTATTTTTATATATGCTTGCATTCACACACACTATGCATGATTACATGGATTAGTAAAATGACTTTAGCTGAATGACCTCTTGTCAAAGTTGACAGTTCATACGGTCTGACCCTGAACCAGATGTCTGGTTGTTGGTGAATACCTGGCTCAACTTGAATTTATGTGTTCATTAATTGTATGTCTTCAAATATTTTAAGAGGGCGGTATGACTTGCTGCCTCAGCTATATCAGTTTTGGGGCAAACAGTATGAAATGTAATAATTCAACATGACCAAGTTGACCTTTATACCCTGTAATGATCTCATGGTGCTGTTTACCTCTAATTGGTTTGAACAGCAGCCACACAGCGGGCAAACTGTTATAGCATATATAACCACAACATCTATAACTACTGTAAAGCTTAAAATGCCATTTTAAAATGTTGGAATATTACAATATTTTATCAGATGATGCAACATTTACTGACTGTTGTTATGTTGTTATAGAATAGAATAGAATAGCTTTTTATTGTCACTGTTACAAGAACAGTGAAAGGCAGTTTGGCATCTCTCCATGTGTGTGAAGTACACAATAGCGTAAGTATTTACACAATGACAAATTTACATTTACACAAGAAAGATATGTACAAGTTATAAATACACCTGCAAACATACACGCACATACATACATATATGTATATATACATATTTGCATCCGTACATGCATACACACACATATTTCCACATACACGCTTACATCTATATACATACACATACATGCCATCTAACTAGCAGGTGCATTGAGAGGTGCAGTGTGATCAGTGATATTGCACATTGAGTGTGTGGCGGGGGATGATATTGCACATTGAGTGGGGTGGGGGTGGGGGGGTGCTGTTGGAACTATACTAAATAATGTTATAATAAATAAAGTTTAAAGTGGTAAGGGTGTTGTTTGCATTGAAGTATAAACAGAAATACGATTTATAAAATAAGGTGTAATGTCCATGAGTGTTGGCAGTGCAGTTATCCTCCAATCAGGGTGGAGGTAGGGCATGTTTGACAGCCTGTGGGTAAAAACTTCTGTTGAGTCTGTTTGTCTTCGACCTGATGGACCTGTAGCGTTTACCAGAGGGAAGGGGGGAAAAAAGTGAGTGTCCAGGGTGCGAGGGGTCTTTAATGATGATGATGCTGGCTTTCTGCTGAAGCAGGAAATGTATTACAACATACATTTCCTGTACAGTTTTTTTAAAGGCTCTTGGTTTGCACAGTTTTTCTTAGTAATGTTAATTAAGTAGAATTTAGAGTGTGGCAGCTCAAAACAGAGTTTAAAATTGATTTCATTTCATTTGGTGGGTCCTCAAACCACTTTACACACTTAATTTACTTCAAATGTATAAACACCAGCAGCACGTGTTTTATAAGGGAGGAATAACAGCACACAGTTTGATTAAAAAAATATAAAAAGTTTATTTAAAGAAAAAAAACTTCAAGTGAAATTATTCACTTGAATAATTCACTGAATTCTTCTGGTCAAGTTCTTCATGAGCCAATTCTTTTGGTCAGTTTTGTACTGTACTGTTTCCAGGAATCCTGAAAAGTACATCATATTTGTAAGCTGCAAACTAGTTTGTTCTCTCTTGTATTTTTAGTGATAAAAATTAACATCTTATTCAAAACATTTTTTTCAAAGCTACGTGAGATGACTTCTTCGGATCTTAGTACTTACCAGACACAGTATCTACTGCATATTTCGCAGTTTCTTGTAGTTGTTCTTGATCAGCCTGAATGGAAATAAGAAATAAAATATCAAGCAGTGGTAACTTGTTGACTGAATGGTCATATTTGACAATATGTGTAAGTAATAATCTAACTAAATGAAGGGAAAAAAAACTGAAAAAATAAAATGTTATTATAAGTAAAGCAACCAAAAGTCCCTAAAATGGACATTTATTTTTTGTTTCATACTTACAGTGAGTTGCTGAGGAAGGCACGTTTTTTTAATTATGTTTTTGGTGATTGGACCAGTGAAAGGTGACACCACCAGACACGATTTTTGAATCGTGGGTCCAGAGGTTTTACTCCACTGAGGGAAGAATAAATGTGTTTATTAATACTTATTACAAATTGTACTGAAGCCAAAAATATTAAAAGTAACAGTATGATCTGAAAAGTACTGGATATGCTGTTTAGATATGCAACATTTTGCAAAATAATAGAGAGAAATAACCCGTTACCTGATGTGCAAGAAGAAAGCAGATGAACAAAAGTAAACAAATGGCTGAAAATATATAGAGCAACTGGAGAAAAAACAATATTAAATAAGTTAAAATAGACAATCACCCTTCTTTTCTGTCTATAAAATGAAATGAATTGTGAGAAAAGAAGAATTTTTGCTGCACTTAACATTTCCATTGTTTTTTTTTTTTTTTTTTTTTTTCCTGACTTACTGAGGCTGCCTACCCTATATACTCTGTGAGCCTCTCCTATTGGCCAATGCTGTTTCATTACGTGTACTGCTGGAATGCTGATTGTCAAGTCTGAAGGATCCAGGCCCTGGCTACACTCCAGGTCATAAATCAGAATCAGAATCAGCATACTTTAGCAATCCCCAAGGAAATTACGTGGGTTACAGTTGCTCCAGTATAAATAACAGTAACAGAAACAGACTATACTATTTAACAATACAATATGTTACATATTTAAGAAATTTAAGAAATATGCACAATCGCTCAATAATAAATATCACGGACTGACAGAGATGATTATAAATAAATATCAAGAATGTTGACAGGAATATTACAGACTAGAAAAGAGCGTGTGTAAAAATGGTGTAACTATTGCAGTGTTTACAGTGTATTAGATGGAGGAGCTGTACAGGGAGATGGCCACAGGCAGGAATGATTTCCTGTGTCGTTCAGTGGTGCTTTTTGGTAATCTCAGTCTCTCACTGAACGTGCTCCTGTGGCTAACCAGCATGTCATGGAGTGCGTGGAAGGTATTGCCCAACATTGTCTTAATCTTGGACATTTGCCTCTCCAACACCACCTTAAGGGTGTCCAGCTCCATCCCCACAACACTACTGGCTTTTACGGATCAGTTCATTGAGTCTGTTGGCGTCTGCGACCTTCAACCTGCTCCCCCAGAGCGTAACAGCATAGAGGGCAGCACTGGCCACAAAAGACTCATAGAAAATCCTGAGCATTGTCCAACAGGTGTTGAAGGACCTCAGCCGCTTCAGAAAATAGAGATGACTCTGGCCTTTGATGTTTTTAACCCATTCCAGTTTATTGTCTATGTGTACTCCAAGGTATTTATAGTCCTCCACGATCTACATTGACCAACGGGTTCCTGGTCCTCCTAAAGTCCACAATCAATTCCTTGGTCTTTGCCACACTGAGCTGAAGATGATTCTGCTCGCACCACGTGACAAAAGAGTCAACCACAGCCCGGTACTCCGTCTCATCACCCCTGCTGATGCATCCAACCACAGCAAAGTCATCAGAAAACTTCTGAAGATGGCGGGTCTCCGTGCGATGGCTGAAGTCTGTGGTGTAGAGGGTGAAGAAGAAGGGAGAGAGGACAGTGCCTTGTGGTGCCCCTGTGTTGCTGACTACCTTGTCAGACACACAATGTGGAAGACGCACATATTGTGGTCTTCCTGTCAGGTAATCAACAATCCAGGACACCAGAGAAGCATCCGCCTGCATCGCTGTAAGCTTATCACCCAGGAGGGTTGTTCTGATGGCGTTGAATGCACTGGAAAAGTAAAAAAAATGACCCTCACAGTGCTCGCCAGCTGGTCCAGATGAGTGTAGACACAATTGAGCAGGTAGATGATGGAGTCCTCAGCTCCGAGACGGGGCTGGTAAGAAAACTGAAGGGGATCCTGATGTGGTCTGACTATGAGTTGGAGCTGGTCCAGGATGAGTCTTTCCAGGGTCTTCATGATGTGGGAGGTCAGTGCCACAGCCCTGTAATCCTGGGGGCCACTGGGACTTTGGTACAGGGAAGAGGCATGATGTCTTCCATAGCACTGGGACCCTCTGCACACTCAGACTCAACATGAACAGTTTATGAACGACTCCACAAAGCTGGGCACGGACCTTGAGAACAGGGGGGCTCACTCCGTCTGGCCCCGCAGACTTGCCTGAGTTCAGTCTCCTCATTTGCTTCTGAACCTAAACATAAAGTGTGGTTGTCTGGCAAATATATTCTGTTAAGAAGTGAATCAAAGAAACTGACTCCGAACTTCATTGGTCTTTTTGAAAATGATTCTCTCATTAAGTCAGTCACTGTGTGGCTAAAGATCATTCACAACAATTAACAACACTTTCTGCTCAGAGAAATGAATATCTGAGGTGCACCAGATCACTTTTCCTGCTCTACAGTTGCACAACATTAAAAATTAAACAACAGGATCAGTTGTAGAACCAAACACGAATCAATAAAACAACATTTCAGGCCATCATAGAAACAATGAGCCAAAGACTCCATCTAGAGTCAATGACTATGTCACCCTTTGAACTTTTATATCATTTAGTGAATTGTAAATTAATTACAGTAACATTTTACGAAAGAATCAAGACTTTAGAATCATGTGTAAGATGTTTTTTGTGTGTGTGTGTGTTGGATGTCTCGAGACCACTTTTACGTGGTCTTGGTCTCGTCTTGGTCTCGACGGACTTTGGTCTCGGTCTTGGTCTCGGTCTTGCTCTCTCAGATCGACATAGTGTTCGGGAGATTTGGAGTCAATCATTGGCGGAGCAGGGGGTGGCTTACTGGGCTTAAGACCGGGTCATTTTTTCAGAAGCCCGGGGTCTTTTGGAGTGTGATTTGTTTCATAGTTAGATGCCTGACTGACAACTGTAACTGACAACAGTTGTTTTGTAAAACAAAAACTACACACAATATTCGAAGCACATAGCGCACCGTCGTAAATTCCCCCTAATTTTGGTATGATCCGAGCTCAGGCACTGGGCGACTGAGTACAGCACTTACGCATGTGAGCGAGGGGAGAGAAGTTGCTACCTGCGAATTTGCTGCAGAGATTGGAGAGCTTAAATTTGACCAGGTACCAAAGCAAATAATCTGTACTGTACAAATAATGTAAATATGACGGTGTATCACAACAGATTGATATCAAACTGATCACTTGACCCATATTACGTAACTTGCTCTTCGAGTGAATCAACAAATGGCGAAACGAAAAGCAGAACAACAACAATGCTGTTCTTTTAGAGAGTCTTAGCTTACATGTGTGTTTATTTCATATTTTCAGTTGTTACCTCCACCACGCTAAACAAACTCTCTAAATCGGTTTCAGTTATGTACTGATGAACACAACAATGGACATAAGGAGCTTCTTTCAAAGAAAAAACTCAGGTAGATGTTATTTTATATATTATGCTTTGTATGTTGTTCAGTATATTTCTATGCAAAACAAGAGGAATTTCAATACACAGCAGTTTATTCACAGTTGAAACCAGATATTTACATACACTTTAGGGAGAAAACATAAAAACATTTTTTCACTGTTAAACATGAATTTAGAGTAAACTTGTTTTGTTTTAGATAAATAAATATTGAAATATCTTTTGAATTAGTTAAATGTCAGAATAAAGCGAGAGAGAGTTGTCTATTTTTTATCACTTTCATCAAATTTAGGAGTACATATACACTAAGTTTATTGTTAATTAATAAGAAAACTCCAGACATTCCATTCTGAGCTTAAGAAGTTTCTGTTAGGTTAGTAGAGTCCATGTGAGTAAGTTGGTGGCACACCTGTGGATGGATATAAGACACGCCCAAAACACAGAGCCTGTTTCTTTGACATGGGAAAATCAAGAGATATCAACTAAAACACCAGGAAAAGAACCGTGGACCTCCATAAGTGTGGCTCAGTTTTGAATACAATTTGGTGCCATTTCAATTAAGAAATACAGACGATTTCTCTCTTTACTCTTAAATTTAACAAATGTTTTTATATTTATCAAACTAAAAAATTAAACATTTAGTCTGATTTGATGTTACAATTAAAAAAGTGTTTGTGTTTTTAGCTGAAGAGTATGTAAATATCTGGTTACAACTGTATATTTGATGATGTTGGTGTTTGGTTTGATTGTTAGCACAAAGAGGGAGAGAGAGGAACAGAGAGGGAGAGAGAGGAACAGAGAGGGAGAGAGAGGAACAGAGAGGGAGATGGAGAATGAGGACAGAACAGAGATGGAACAAGAGCAGGTGAGACACACGTTAGTCAAATGGTTGTTTGCCAAAACTCATCAGAACATGTATCTAGTACCTGTTTCTTTTTAGATACCATTTGTTACTTTTCAAATTCTATATTTATTAAGTTATGCAGGCTTGTTTGCACAACAAGGGTAAATAATTATATAAACTTTTCTGAATCTAAATAGTGTACTTTGGTAGAATTAAAAAATAAGTGTAGTGCAGGTCTATGATGATTTTTAGTGCTACTATCATGTAGTTTTGATTCTGGTTCTGTTTTGGTTAAGTCCTAAGTAGTCCTGATTTTGAACTGTTGCAGTCCTGTTTTAATTCTGGATCAGTTCTGGGTCTGGTTGAATTGGGGTTTAGTCCCTGTGTCTTGCTACAGGCCCGACTTTGTTCTGCCTTGCTGCTTAATTAAAAAACTAGTTTAAGGTGTCCTGCATATGTGATATTTATTTTTTTCCTATATGGAGTCATTCTTTTTTGAACAACAATCAAAACAGAGCCTATTAATCTTTCAGTCATTTCTACCCTCACTTAATTTCCTTTCGCTGCTCAGCTCTCACACAGTGGCTCAGCTATGCTCCAATCCCTCCATATTGTGGCCAATCACATGCGAGGATATAGGATAATATCATTGTGTGAAAAACAGAGAGGGTGATGGATGCGACAGTCAAGTGGAGCATCCGTCTGTCCTCTCAGTAAGTGAGTGAGACAGTAGACAGCAGTGAGGGGGGCTGTGCGAAAGCAAAAACATATAAATATGCCCGACACCCGTAAACGAAGCAGCATCTGGCTTTTATGTCTCGGTCTTGGTCTTGACTCGACTTGGTCTCGGGCTTGGTCTCGTGTCGACTTGGTCTTGGTCTTGTCTTGGTCTCGGTTTAGGCGGTCTTGACTACAAGTCTAGTGTGTGTGTGTGTGTGTGTGTGTGTGTGTGTGTGTGTGTGTGTGTGTGTGTGTGTGTGTGTGTGTGTGTGTTCTTTTTAGAAATTTCCTTTAATAATTGTTTTTACTTATCGTTTCCCTTCACTTTTTAGTTTTCATGTCTGTTAATGATCACCCCGGAGCTGCAGGAATGCTGGGGGTCCTGAATGAAGAGAATCACAAAGAATTTCACAGAAACTACCTGATAATGTTTGCATTACCAGCTGTTTTTATTCTTTTTTAACACATAACACAACACAAGCAAACATTACTAAACATTGGTTTATGTAGTCTGGCTTTGATACCTGAAGGACAAGAACAACCATAAGTCACTGAATGTGATATCGTCATCAGAAGTGCACATAACATAATACTGCTGTGTTAAAAATGTTTTGATAAGGTGTCAGGAAAAACAGGGATTCATGATTTGTTACATATTATTATGACTGACCCCTTTCACACTGTCCCCTTTTTCATGTCATCATTCAGTTTCATGTTGTGATGTGATTTAGTTACAGCTCCTTTCAATGAAAACTGTGACATTTATAATTACTTGGCAGATTGTGATATCATTACAGACATATTGTAACAGATTATAAAACAATTAATGTTTTTGCTTCCACTTCTTTTTCCCAACATTACCTGTAATTATAGTATTTTTTTATTCTTCCTTCCAGTTTTTAGTTTTAGTTTGTTTTACTGTACACTCTGAGAGTCAAACACACATGCACACAAGACAAAAGCAAAGTCAATGTTTGTAGCATGTTTGTAGAGTTAATCAGGCATCTATAGCCTCAGGTTGAACATCAGGAATGCTTTTGTTTCTGTAACGTTTACAACCGAAATGTCAGTCACACACACATAGACATGCAAAGCAAATCTCCAACACTTTCCATTTTTAAGCCTTCACTGTATAGTATTCAGTGTCTAAAAATGGGTCCAGTCTCAGGTGAAACTGCAGGAATGCTGTGAGTCCTGAATGAAGCTGGTACATCATCATGTTTGCAGCAGAAAGAAATTCAGGGGAAGTTCAAATGACTTTATGAGAAATGGTGGAAATGGTCTGCCAAAGTCTTCCATCCCAACATGCACATTTTCAAAATAAACACAGACAAAAAAAATCGGCATAACAAACACACTGAATAAATAAATAATAATAGAGAATCCACACAGATTCATGTATGAAGTAAAACTATTTTTTATGAATAGAAGCCTTCATCCAGAAATATAAAACCTATACTGGTAAAAAGGATTGAATGGTCTGATAAAATCAAACCAGCCAACTTCTGTAACTGTCTGTTATACAGGGATTCTGGGTTCAACTCGCAGATAAGGCTTTTAGAAAATGAAACAATTTGACTTAATGAGTTTTTGTTTTTTTACAGATAACTTTCACAATCCTGACACCAAAGACAAAACAAGCTCAGTAAAAGCAGCTGGAAATGAAATCCAGTGTGAAATGAGAAAGTTTCCTCCAACATGACAGACACTGATGTGGAGTTTTGCACACAGCTTCAGTTTGATTCAAAGTTCAGTTTAGACTCAATAATTGTTCCAAGATATTTGTAAGACTGAAAATATTTCACTCTCTGACTCTTATTAATGTGACATCTTGTGTATAAGTGTATTTTATAAAAGTAGAATATCAGAATAAAATATTGATTGTTTTGCTGTTTTGTTCACAATTGTATTGACACCAGATCCAATATAAATTTTTCCTGTAGGCTTGACTTGTTACTTCCTGATCATTATTCAGTTTGCTGGTTTAATCAGTTACTCGTCTCGGAGCCTTTTATAGATAAACATATGAAAACAATCCCAACTGTGTGAGGTTTCACTGAAATCCTCACTTCTCCTCTGGCTCATTCAGGATAAACAGCAATGTTTTCTCATACTCTTCTCTCTATAAGGGGGGCCTGGTCTGAAATCAGTTTTGGGATAGATAGAATAAAATGCCATGAAATACAGGACTCAGATTTGAGTAAATGACCACAAATATTGTGAGGTCAGTACAATTTGATCATGCTACGTGATAAACCACCAGACAATGTGAGTTCTGCCAGCTTGTTTAAATGTGTATCCAATAAGCTTTTGAGCAGGGACATTGCAGAAAAACGTCAGCGTCCCCCTCGTCCTTTTAACACAGACATTGTGAATGTCCCTGCACAACTCAAGAAGAAAACACCACAGACTGCAGGTTGTTAATGACATGTAGCCACTAGTTTATGCACTATGGCTTCAAGGCTTTCATCCCGTGTTTGGTTTTTAGGACCAGAACTGGCCATATTAAGATGAGAAGGCATATTTCGCACACTGATACAATCATTTGCAGTGTTAAGAGAAACTGATTTTCAAAGTATTAGCAGTAACGCTCTTGCACCTACAATCATAATATTGATAATGGCACTGGTATCACGTGAATTCTTAATAATTCTGAAAATGCTACGTCCACATGAACAGAATCAACTTTTTTAAATCTTCTTTCCAGTTTTTAGTTTTAGGTTTTACTGTTGTACATTCTGAGAGTCAGACATGAGCACACGTGCACACAAAACCTGTGCAAAGTAAGTCTTTGTAAGCTGTTTGTAGGCTTAAACAGGCATCTATGGCTTCAGCCTCAGGTTAGACTAGAGGAATGCTTTTGTTTCTGTTAACGTACATGATGTCAATCACACACACACACCCACACACACCCACACTAATCAGGTACAGCCACAGGTTGTTTCTGTAATGTCAGTAACTGAAATGTCAGTCACACACACATAGACATCCATCCATCACCCATGTGTATGTGTAACAATGGGTCCAGTCTGAGATGAACCTGCAGGAATGCTGTGAGTCCTGAATGAAGCTGGTCCATCAGGATACGTGGAACTGAAAGAATTTCAGGACTTTGTTTGTACCTGCAGGTAGAAATGGTCTACCATAGATGAGTTTTACATCCTCACATGCATTTTCAAAACAAACACTGACAACAGATAAGCGTAATACAGCACACTGAATAGAGGAATAAATTAATGATCCACAGAGCATCATGTATAAAGTGAAGCTGTGATTTATTTATCTGAGTTATGGCTGCTGGAACAAAGATCTTTCTAATCTTGAACCTTCGTCCAGAAGGAAGAAACTGATCCTAGTGAACAAGGAAGTGGGAAGAAGCGGTGCTCAGACTTTGTTATCAAATGTTTATGGTAATGCTGATTAAATAGTAATAACATGTTTTATCATGTGCCTTTTTCACACTTTCATTGCCCAACTGTAACATCTACTCTTACTAGTAGAACTTCATAGAGCAGGGGTCGGCAACCTTTCTGATGACGAGTGCCATCTGAAATTTCCTCAGAAGTCAGTGTGCCATATGATTGCATTAGCAATAAATTTCATAACGCTCTATATTAACAGTTACACACAATATATAGAACCACTTTATAGAATTATATTTGTTCGCAGATGTTGGCAGCTATCAGCGAATCGTTATCAGCTATTTTGAAACAAAAAAAAAGACACTTTTTATCCATAACAAGAACTCCATAACAGCAAATGAACTGTACAACAGAAAATGCAAATGCTATTTATGGTCTCCTCACAACAATGATAAGAAAAATAAACTGAGCCAATATGGCATATTTGTTCTGATCACCTTTCTCCCACTCAGAGACACAGGTCTCCGAGTGTCCAACATTCAGACGGCTACCTGAGGACACTCATGTGAGAGAAAATCTGCTCACACAGATATGTAGAGCCAAATACTGTCAATAAGGCCTCTGCAATGTTGTGAAGACAGTTAAACTTGTCAGGTAGTGATGTCCAGTAGGTGAAAATGCAAGCCCATGAACACGCACAGCTGTGGATTCCAGCTGCTTCGATGTTGCATTAACTGGCATTAACTCAGCCAGTTAATGTGAGACAAATCTAGCTGCTCATTAAAGCTTTCTGGTTTGATCAGAAAACAAAACATTGGTCCATACACCTGAAAGTCCCAAAAATGCATTGTGAATTCTGTCTCGAGTCTACAGATGTATCTATGTATTTCCGTGGTGCTGATGCTGCGCTGAGTGGACAGCTCCTGAAGCTTTTGAAGTTTCAGAATGTGGAAAGCTAGCAACGTCCCTCTCACCGGTAGGCTAAGTTATTTTTAGCCAATTACAAGTTGAATCTGATAGTTGGGGTTATTAGCTAAGATACCATCATTAAGAAGCGGCACAACTAATGTGTGTATGCGAACTATTTGCAATGTGCATCGCTGGCGCGGCCATTTATTTTTTAATGCACCTTCTCAGATTAATTCACTGCGTGTCGTGCCCAGGGCTGGACTGGGACAAAAAAATCAGCCCGGGCATTGTGAATAGAGACCAGCCCACCAGGTTTTAAAGCCATAAAGCCTTTGAATGAAAACAAACGCTGTTGTGACAGTGATGTACGCTGTCTTGATGGTATATGTATGATTTCTATACATTGTACGTCAGATAAAAACTTTGGTTGTAAGCTTCAGATAATTATTTAATAACAGCCAGACATTTTAAATGAGAATAAGAAAGTATTTCTTTGTGCCCCCCTTTCCCTGTTAATGCCCTACCCGGCCCCCTGGCAAAACTTTGCTAGACCCGCCCCTGCACAGTTACCAGCTGTCAGCTACTTAGAAAAGGATCCTGGTGTTATTTGTCTCTCAGAAACAGTTCATAACTTCCCTTCAGCTCATTCATGTCACCTAAAAGGTAAACCTGTTTCTCCATCACCTGTTCAGCTCTGATGATTCAGTAAGGACATCTCCCGGTTTCATCTTCATGTTTCCCTCTCAGTCACCACATATCCAAACTGATATCATGACCAGCAGCTCTTACAGCTGTGGCTCCAGCAAACATCAGCTGACACTAGAAATTAATATTAAATAAATTCTAACAACAGCTGATCAAGCTTAAACTTTGTTTAGCGCGACATCTGCCGGTTTCCTCTTTCTGGCGCAAAGTGGGCGATAAACAAACAAGAGAGAAAAGCCAATCAGCTGATCACTGATCAATGCAAATGTCCGCTTCCGGTATGATGGCGCCTGTGTTTGGCTTTGCCGCTGCCGGCCGTGGTTTCTCTGTGCTGCTTTTTTCAGCCTTTTTGCTTTCGCTTTTTGTCACTAATGTGTTGGCTGCCCTTGTCTATGATCGCCTGACGCTATTATCCATCCGATCCTTTATGATAAGTCAAGATGCCTCATCCTCCTGCGGTATTTTCCATCCTCCGCTGCCGACACCGGTGTCTGGATCTTCGTTAGGTGTCATCAGTGGCGCCTTTCTGTGTCTGCGCAAGTCATGGAGGAGGAGAGGAAAAAGAGCAGGTGTCCAGGTAAAACTCAGACTGTTCTGGAAGCGGGGACTAACTGTGCCTGGATCTATGAGACGGCGCTACCTCAGGAGTGTTCATCCAGACTCTCCTGGTGTTTGGCCTTCCATCCCCGCGGTGAGTGGAATTTATGAACGTCGCAGATCAAACTCTGTTTCTTCGTCATCTAAATCGGGCCGCTTCTGTTAATAATACGTCTTCTACTTCGCTGAGCGTGGCGCTTTTTAACGCTTGATCAATGACTAATAAAACGTTCTTGCTGAACGATTTTATTCTTTCCAAGAAACTGGACTTCTTATTTCTAACGAAACCTGGCAGCGCGATGGTGACTTTTCATCCTTCATCGAACTCTGTCCGAGTGGGTACTCATTCATCAGCCAGCCTCAGATGTCGGGTCGAGGAGGAGGTGTCGCTGCGGTGTTTGGAAGCCGGTTTTACTGTCGCGCAGTGTTGGTCGGACATTTTTCATCCTTTGAACTACAGCTGGTTAGAATTGGAAATAAAGATCCATTTTACTGCGCTGTAGTGTATCGTCCACCTGGCCTAAACAGTATGTTTTTAAAGGAGTTCAGTGACTTTTTATCCTCGACTCTGAAGCTGTCCTGACTGGTTATAGTCTGGGATTTTAATATACACGTTGATGACTCTGACCTCTTTGCCAGAGGTTTCCTTAGCGTCATGGATTTTACTCAGCATGTGTCTGGTCCCACACACACCAACGGACACACACTGGACCTTGTTTTTACTTTAGGTTTAAACATTGATTTTATTTGTACTGAGGACATTTTTATTTCGGATCATCATTGTATTCTTTTTAATCTGTCTTTTCATCTGTCCCTCTCTCCTATTCGACATGTGGTTAGCTCTCGCATCTTAAATTCCTCTACTGCTGTTAAATTTTCCGATGCCTTTAATTTAGTTTTATCTCCTTATAAAAATGTTAATTTTTTAACAAATCTTTTTAATAATCATTGTCTTTCTATTTTAGACAATGTTTGTCCTGTCAAAACTAGACTAGCTCCGGTTTCAAAGTCGTCTCCCTGGATAAATGACAGCATTCGCTTCTTAAAGCGTTGCTGCCATAAGGTTGAGCATTTATGGAGGAAAACGCGTTTGCATGTCCATCTCCTTCATTTAAAGGACCTTTTAGTCTCTTTTAACACTTCAGTTCGAGATGTGAGGGCTGCCTATTTCTCAGACTTAGTGTTTAAGAGCAGAGGTAACCCCAAGGTACTGTTCAACACCATTAGTGATATTGTTGCTCCTGCTCCACCTGCTGTCCCAATTTCATCAAATGAAGATTGTGAAAAATTTCTTTCTTTCTTCGTTGAAAAAGTCAGTAACGTGAGGAACAATATCTCTCCTTCTGTGTCTCTCTTGTCTGCTCCAACTCAAGCTAGGCCTGTAATTTTAGAAAGATTTTTACCTGTGTCCTTACCAGAGCTGGTCAAGTTAGTTAATTCGATGAAAGCATCCTCCGGCTCTCTTGATATTTTACCTGGATCTTTGTTTAAAAATGTCTTTCAGTCTATTGGTCCCTGTGTGCTCACAATTATCAATACCTCACTGGTTTCTGGTCAGGTCCCTGTTTATTGTAAGAATGCTGTTATTCACCCACTGTTAAAAAAGCTAAGCTTGATGCTTCTCTTCTCAGTAGCTACAGACCGATTTCAAAATTACTGTTCATTGCTAAGATTTTAGAAAAGGTTGTGGCTAAGCAGCTTATAGCTGTTCTAGATGAATACAGCATTCTGGATAAATTCCAATCTGGCTTTCGTAGAGCTCACTGGACCTGACCTCCGCCTTTGATACTGTGGACCATCATATTCTGCTAAATAGGCTGAGACACTGGGTGGGTATATCAGGGGCTGCTTTGGACTGGTTTGAATCCTATTTGCATGAACAATCCTTTTCTGTTGCTACCTCTAAGTACAGTTCCTCTTCTACTTTTCTTGCCTATGGTGTGCCACAAGGTTCAGTTTTGGGGCCTTTATTATTCTTACTGTATTTACTTCCTCTTCAACACTTACTGAGCACTTTTAAGGACATTTCGTATCACTGCTATGCAGATGATATTCAGTTATATATCTCCTTTAAGCCCCATGATGTTTCCAAGCTACAGATTTTGCATAAGTGCATAGACTCCATTAGATGTTGGATGGCTGGAAACTTTCTTCAACTAAATGAGGAGAAGACTGAAGTCCTTGTTTGTGCTCCTAAAAATTTTGTACCTAGTGTTATGGAAAACTTGGGTCCACTTGCTACATTTGCAAAACCGTCTATCAGGAACCTTGGTGTTACTATTGACTCAGCTCTGACTTTGGATGCCCATGTAAAATCTCTGGTTCGCTCCTGTTTTTATCACTTGAGAAACATTGCTAAGCTGAGTCCCATTGTATCGCGCTCCAAATTAGAAATTGTCATTTGTGCATTTGTTTCATCTCGTCTGGATTATTCTAATTCTTTGTTTACTTGTTTATGTAAAGCCTCTTTGGAGCATCTGCAAGTTGTTCAGAACACTGCTGCAAAGCTTCTGACCAAGTCCTCCAAGTTTTCCCATGTCACACCCCTGCTGATTCAGCTGCACTGGCTCCCCGTTAAATTCAGAATCCAGTTTAAGGTTTTGACCTTGACTTTCAGGGCTCTGCATGGACAAGCACCAACATACAGTTAAGCCCATAATTATTCATACCCCTGCCAAATATTGACTTAAAGTTACTTTTGTTCAATATGCAAGTTCTTTTGAGCAGAAATGACACAGGTGTCTCCCCCAAAGATAATAAGATGATGTACAAGAGGCATCATTGTGGAAAAAATATTTCTCAGGTTTTATTTATATTTTAGCAAAAGTATCATGTCCAGAATTATTCATACCCTTCTCAATAATCAATAGAAAAAAGCCTTTATTGGCTATTACAGCAATCAAACGCTTCCTATAATTGCAGACCAGCTTTCTGCATGTCTCCACAGGCATTTTTGCCCATTCATCTTTAGCAATGAGCTCCAAATCTTTCAGGTTGGAGGGTCTTCTTGCCATCACCCTGATCTTTAGCTCCCTCCACAGATTCTCAATTGGATTCAAGTCAGGACTCTGGCTAGGCCACTGCAAAACGTTACTGGTGTTGTCTGCTAACCATTTCTTCACCACTTTTGCTGTATGTTTTGGGTTATTGTCGTGCTAAAATGTCCACTGGTTCCCAAGGCCAAGTTTTTCTGCAGACTGCCTGATGTTGTTGTTGAGAATCTTCATGTATTGCTCTTTTTCATGGTGCTGTTTACTGTGATTAGGTTCCCTGGTCCATTGGCTAAAAAACACCCCCCAAAGCATTAGGTTCCCACCACCATGTTTGACAGTGGGGATGGTGTTCTTTGGGTTGAAGGCTTTCCATTTTATGCCAAATGATCACAATGATGCCAACATCATTGTGACCAAATAATTCAATTTTTGTTTCATCTGACCATAACACTGAAGACCAGAAACCGTCTTCTTTGTCCAGATGAGCATTTGCAAAGGCCAAATGAGCTTTTGCATGCCTTAGAAGTGCCTGGAGAAGTGGCGTTTTCCTTGGTCTGCATCCGTGGAACCCAACAGTGTCCGTTGGACTGTCTGGCTTGAGACATTGCCACCAGCAGAGCCCAGATTCACCAGAATGGCCTTGGTGGTGATCCTTGGATTCTTTTTCACCTCTCTCACTATTCTCCTGGCCAGCACAGGTGTCACTTTTGGCTTCCCGACAACGTCCTCTGAGATTTTCCACAGTGCGGAACATCTTGTATTTTTTAATAATACTTTGCACTGTGGCCACTGGAACTTGAAAACATTTGGATATGGCCTTGTAGCCCATTCCTCACTTGTGAGCAGCCACAATGCACAGCTGCAGGTCCTCACTGAGTTCCTTTGTCTTAGCCATGACTGTCCACAGACCACCTGCAGAGAGAGCTGCTGTTTTTCACCTGTTGAGTTGATCAAAACAGCTATTTCCAATTAATCAGGGTAATTGGGATGCTTTAGAACAGCTTTGACTATTTGGAATGGTATGGAACTTTGGATTTTCCCAGAGACTGTGACAGTTTGTAAAGGGTATGAATAATTCTGGACATGATACTTTTTGCTCAAATGTAAATAAAAGCTGAGAAAATATTTTTTCCACAATGATGCGTCTTGTACATCATCTTATTATCTTTTGTGAGACGCCTGTGTCATTTCCAGTCAAAAAATAACTTGCTAGTTGAATAAAAGTAACTTTAAGTCAAAATTTGCCAGGGGTATGAATAATTTTGGGCTTAACTGTATATAAGTGAACTTTTACATCCATACATTCCCAGCAGGTCCCTGAGGTCATGGTATATCAGGATATATCCTTCAACGCACATATTAAACAAATATGTAAGACTGCTTTCTTCCATTTGCGCAACATCTCTAAAATTAGAAATATCCTGTCTCTTAGTGATGCTGAAAAACTAGTTCATGCATTTATTACTTCCAGGCTGGACTACTGTAATTCTTTATTATCAGGATGTCCTAAAAACTCGCTGAAAAGTCTTCAGCTAATCCAAAATGCTGCAGCAAGAGTACTGACAGGGACTAGAAAAGAGAGCATATTTCTCCTGTTTTGGCTTCCTTCATTGGCTTCCTGTTAAATCCAGAATTGAATTCAAAATCCTGCTCCTCACATACAAGGTCTTAAATAATCAGGCCCCATCTTATCTTAATGACCTTGTAGTACCATATCACCCTATTAGAGCACTTTGGTCTCGCTCTGCAGGCCTACTTGCTGTTCCTAGAGTATTTAAAAGTAGAATGGGAGGCAGAGCCTTCAGTTTTCAGGCCCCTCTTCTGTGGAACCAGCTTCCAGTTTGGATTCGGGAGACAGACACTATCTCTACTTTCAAGATTAGGCTTAAAACTTTCCTTTTGCCAAAGCATATAGTTAGGTGGACCAGGTGACCCTGAATCCTCCCTTAGTTATGCTGCAATAGATGTAGGCTGCCGGGGATTCCCATGATGCATTGAGTTTTTCCTTTCCAGTCACCTTTCTCACTCACTATGTGTTAATAGACCTCTCTGCATCGAATCATATTTGTTATTAATCTCTGTCTCTCTTCCACAGCATGTCTTTATCCTGTTTTCCTTCTCTCACCCCAACCGGTCGCAGCAGATGGCCGCCCCTCCTGAGCCTGGTTCTGCCGGAGGTTTCTTCCTGTTAAAGGGAGTTTTTCCTTCCCACTGTCGCCAAAGTGCTTGCTCATAGGGGGTCATATGATTGTTGGGTTTTTCTCTGTATGTATTATTGTGCGATCTACTGTACAATATAAAGCGCCTTGAGGCGACTTCTGTTGTGATTTGGCGCTATATAAATAAAATTGAATTGAATTGAATTGAATCTGCATGTAAAGGACAGAGGTCACTCAAAGATCAGGATGCTAATTTCCACATTTTGGACAGAGAAGACAGATGGTTTGACAGAGTGAAAGAAGCCATCTATGGCCACTGTGAATGACCATCTTTGAACAGAGGCGGTGGCTTACGACGCCAACTGTCTGCCATCTGTATCCAGTTTTGAGATCCCTTCCCAGACACCTTAACGACAACTCACCTCATGGGTCATTTGATCTCAGTATGATAGGGTGGGGCAAGGTCTCACATTGGGTTCACCTGAAACCTTGGCTGATTGTGACCCACAGCTGTTTTCACACCTTGGCTCGTGTGATTAGGCAGAGGATCCATAGGGGGTCCACGACCCTCTTAGGGACACTCCCAACTGATCTTAAAAATCTGGGACTCTCCAGCAATTGTTCTTAGAACTGAAGAAGCTTCTCGGATGAGAGGTGAAACATCATCAAGAAACTTAAAGAAGTCCAGACGCTTTTCTTTCCAAGCTCTTTAGCCTATTATTGAGCATATTGATGCAGCCCCTCACAAACAATGTCCGCCCATGGTCTCGGGGCTTGGTGTTTGGTCTTCCATTTCTTGGAATATTCAGATTTATATTGGCAATTAGATTAGAATGGAATAGCTAATCTTGCATCTTAAATTTTGCAAACTAGTTTTATCTATAGTATTTGTTATTTTTCATTTACTTATTTGAAGTATACAAGCTGCACTCCTTATAACCCTGAACTTAAAAACTTAATTTCTATGTTGCAGTACAGTTAACAATTTTGACTCCCCTGTGACGACAACAAGGATTTAAGCAACTTCACCCGGATCAGAACCACTGGGGCCCCACTCTGGGGGCCAGACATGGGAGAGTGACACATCTGAGAGTGCCTGCCCCCTGGAGGTTAATCCAAGAGGCCCAGGTGTCCATCCTCCCCTTTCTGGATTATTAAACTTCCTCTGGTTTACACTGCCACCATGTGGCAAAGGTTTAACAGCATCAACATGGTTCTGAACTAAAACTTGAGACAGTCAGTGTTTGGAAGATAAAAATGTAAATATCCATAAATAAGCAGCGCTGCATTGTAATGAACATACAGTCTGTGAGGTTACTCACGTAAGAGAGCGACCCTCTGATGGAGACTGCTCCATAACATGGAAAGTCAGTCATCTGAAGTATAATTAGGTGAAACATTCAGTGCAGTTTAACTTTCACCTCTAGAGGATCCAACAAAAAGAGAAGACAGGTGGCTGACCTGACCACATGAGCCAGGCCAACAACTGTTTTCTCAACAATCATAAGATAAGAGAAATTATTAATGACCTCTGAAAGAACAAAGTGGTCATCCCAGAATTGGACCACAGTATAGGTTTCAAGAACTGTGATTGGGAACCCTTTTACCAGTGCTCTGGAACACATCTTTCTTAATAAATTTTTGACCATTAAGTTAATGAAAGTCACATTCATACTGAAGACTCCTTTAACAGTATATTAATTTATGCAACTTTTGAAATCTACCTTGATCCACACTTAAATAATATTTAGTTATTGAAGAGTGGATCAAGTTTAGTAATTTAGTAATTTCAGCATTTGTTTTGAGATCATTGGTCAAACACACTGTTCATAAAAGCATTCAAACTAGTACAAAGGCAATGGATTAAATCCTGTGTGTTCCAAAAGCAATGTCTTTTATTTTTTTATATTAACAAAATATTTAATAACTGTGTGACTATTAAAGCAACAGGGTTGCACAACATTATCAGAGTTGAACTATTACTTTTGAATGTAGATCATGACATAAATGTAACAAAAACCCTCAAGAAATGTTGTTTATTCATTTGTTTTATGTTATTAACAGATTCTTCTAATATACAGAAAAAGAAACTGGGATGGAATGGATATTGAACATCAAGGGTAAATGTAGCTACACAAGTAAAGGAACGAAACTTTTTTAAACATTTTTTTAACAACTGTAAGAAGAATGTATCAACAAAGTTAAAAAAAAAGATTTATAACTTAGTTTAACTGTTATAGTTGGCATGCAATTTTATGAAGAAGTTGTTTCAAGAGAAAAAGAGCATTTTTAGGATGTGCGCAAGAACTGCTTTGTATTTTAAATATTTTGTATGCATTTTTTTCAGTTAGACTTAAATTTTACCTTTTGTAAGTGTAAAGGGCCATTTTCTAATTTGTGGGTGGGACACAACATGTCCTACAATTCTGAACTAGCCCTGAGACCTCTGACTGCATCGTCCAGCTGTTGAGAGAAGGAGCAGCTTCATTTTCTTGTGTGTCTAACTCACCCAGACACTTGAATCCCTCTCCTGGTTCTTCAGCTCAGCAAACACAGTTATTTACAAGGAAGCTGAAAGGCTTTGGAGGAGGTAACCGCTACCACTGTTCTATAGAGAGCACTGAGACTACAGGCTCAATCTATCAAAATATGGCTCAGTGATCTGACTGCCAAGGGCTTGCAAACAGGGGACCATACTGCTAGACAATATAAATGATGCAGAGCTCAACCTTCAAGGCATTTACTCTAACCTCTGACATCAGAGACAAACCAGGTCTTGTCCTTCTCACTACTATGTACTACACTACAGGAGGATTTGCACACATACCAATAAGCAATAAGCAAGTGACTGAAAATCACAGCTGCTTGAGTTTTTTCATAATAATTTGTGTTTTTTTTCTAATTTTTCCATCTTTTTTTCATCCTTTTGTCCGTATCTGTTGTTAAGGATGTGTCTTATAAAAACAAAAGGCTTTAAAGTAAACATTTCAGTCTGAGTGCAAATCAGAATATAGTTTCCATTACGAACAGTTTCAATAGAAGCATTGAACACATGGTGGCGCTGTCTTACCAACAAAGAAACCAATGAGAGGCTCTCCTCTGCGTGCGGCAGCATGTCTGAGCTGTGGTGAGCATTTGGCTTAATGTGATATCTGATTTAATTGAAAACTGTGAGGAAATTGATCCGAACTGACTTATTACTTTCACTAAGTAGCCATTCATTTGATTCCAAATATATTAACTACAACTACATTAAAGCTTGATCAGACTCGAAGTCACACGCTTCATCCTCCTAGCCAGTAAGGCGATGTCTTTTAACCCAAACATGGCCCCATAAACTGGCCTGTCAGAGGTTGCTTGAGCACATATCCACTGACGTGTAAGGAGGCTACTGTTTCTACTACTCTCTGCCTATGAGAAATACAGCTTTCGACAGCTTATGTAACTTGTCAGCTAAACAGGGGAGACGTTTTGGCGTGTGTGTATGCGCACAGGAGTGTTTCAGGACATACAGCATCAGGGTTTAAGGGCTGAAGGTGTTGGCAGGGGTGAAGATTCGGGTCAGAGTGTCAGGACCTATCTGTCGCATCTGTGCTCGTGCGAGGCGGCCCATGCGGTGTTACACATGCACCTGCATCTGTTCATGTGTGATCGCGTGTACAGATGTACTGTATCCTGTGTGTGTGTGGCACGGGGTCAGTATGTCAGAGCCTACCAAAGGGTTCAAGCATCCAGACAAACCCCTGGTGTAACACTGAGGAGGTGAAAATGCCACTAACAATCTGATAGTACCAACAGCAGATAATCACTTTTTTGAACAGGAGGCATTGGAGTACAGTTGGCCTGCTTAAGTTTCCTGTTGTCCCTGAGAAAACTGCACTTTAAAGTTTAATAGCTATTGTGTGCGGCTGGTGACCGATTTATAGTTTCTTCTTCTTCTTCTTTTTTCCCACCTGTCATTCCTAGACAGTGAGAGTTGTTGTTAAACTGTGTCTCTGACAATGTGGCTGACACACACAGAACCAACCACCCCCCTTTGAACTAAGCACTGTTCCTACTTCTTATGCCTTTGTAGAGCTTTTGTTTGCTTTCTCCTTGCTTCTTGTTTCTGCTCTTGTTATCTCCTCTCATCTCTTTTATCTATTTCTATCTACTTTTTCTCCTTTTTTTTCAGCACAGTGATAGAAAGGATTGCGGGTATCCATAGCAACATGTTTGCGCGCGTGTTGTGAGTGTGTGCGTGTTGTGTGTGATCTGCGTGCGTAGCCTCTTGTCCGAGACACAATGTGGTAATTACCGGAGCTTACCTCGGCGCTAATTAACCGTCGCCGTGGTAATTGGAAGGGTCAAGTGAGCAGGACGATTGGCTCATCTTCCTGCATCATCCGCCACCCTCTCCTCCATGATCCCTCGCTCTTTTTCCTCCTCTGCCGACAACTTTGCTTCTCCACCTTCACCCCTCTTTCTCTACTGGCCTCCTCCCCCCTCTCTTCATTCCTCTCCTTTGCCCTTTCCCTTCTTCATACCTTCCTCTCACACTCACTTTAATACCCGATCTCATGTGCTCATCACCCTGTGATTTCTTTCTTTCTTTTTTTTGGTTTTATTTATTGCATGAAGGCTTGGCTACCATCCCTAAAAACTCTCCCTCTCTCCACCTGACTGGGCAGACTGACAGCTGGCTGCCAACCAGAGGTGGAGCTTTTGACCTTCAAAGCCTCCAGGAGTCCGCAGCAGCGTGTGATTAACTTACCTGGAAATGTTCACAGGCACGTAGAGGTCTCGATGGCAGTGATAAACAGGAGAGTTTGCACTTTTAAACATAAAAAATGGATCATTCTGTTCTCTATCTCTGCAGGCAAATTAAAATATATTTCTGTTGGGTTTTAAAGAATAAATTTTAACAAGCAAAAGAAATAAAAAACTACAATCAGCTGCTCTTTTGTAATTTCTAAATGGTAGGTTCACAGGTTTGCAACAGAAACATCTAAAGGGGTTATAACAGGGTTTCATTTCATTAACTATTTCCGTTAGTTAGTTGGCCTCTTGCACTGTACACTGCTTACTGTTTCATACTTCAGTATCACTTTATTCTCTGCGCTTGACTGTGATTGTTTAGCTATCACATTT
Source organism: Oreochromis aureus (assembly GCF_013358895.1). Lineage (NCBI taxonomy): Eukaryota > Metazoa > Chordata > Actinopteri > Cichliformes > Cichlidae > Oreochromis > Oreochromis aureus. The sequence goes on along the minus strand of NC_052943.1, from coordinate 10,095,060 downwards.
TGTGATCGTTTACACCTTGTTGAGGTCTGGCTGCAGAGATAAGCCACATTTTTCTGAAGTGAAGATGGAAGTTAAAGTACATAAACAGCAAAAACTCAACAGAAACATCAATATTTCATAAAAATAGGGTTCCAAGCTAGCTAGAAGGCCCTGGAGCTGGATGAAGTTTTTTTCTGCTAAATAACCACAGTGATGACTATTGAAGATGAGAGGTGGAAACACACGTAGCCAAAATGTTAAACTCCAGGCTACAAAACAAGCCATGTTAATTTTATATACAGTCTACAGTATGTAAGACATTTGTGAATGGTGTCTCTGTGTCATATCAGCCTGTCACATGCTCTGTTACAGACTGGCAGCCTGTCTGGGGTCGAGTCAAGTCAAGTTTATTTGTATAGCGGATACAAAAACAACAGTTGCTGACAGCTAAAAGAATAAAATAAAATAAGATATAAAATAAAAGACATAAAATGAGAAAACAACAAAAGAGCTCACTGTATTTTAAATGTCAAGGAATAAAGGCCCCGATATGAAGAGGTAGTTTGTTCCACAATTTACGAGCAGCTCTATGTTTTAATCTGGACCTCGGCACTGCTAGGAGCACTTGCTCTGCAGATCTGAGTGATCTACTGGGAGTGTGCAAGCTTAAAAGATCAGAGAGGCAAGGAGGGGCCAACCTCTGCCTTAAAAACAACAAAATCTGAAAATCAATTCTAAAACTGAACAGCAGCCAGTGTAAGGATGTACCTTGCCTCTTGCCCTATGACGTCTGGCACAAGCTCCGGCAACGCCGCAAACCTGAATGTAATAAACGCAAGAAAATGGAAGATGGTATGATAACAGTAAAACACTGTGATTATGTCAAAGGTGATACTCAGTGTCATGAGCCTCCAGAAAATGTTCACGTATCACTAAAAATCAATGTTACAAAACTTTATATTGGATTTAAGATGATTGTTTAGCTTTAATGTTTTGATACTCAGTGCACTAAAATAGCTCTAAAAACTCACATTAACCCAATACCAGCTCTATATCAAACACAGCTGGAGCATTTAGTAGCTGAATATCCTGATAATCTTCTTAGAAACAGGTGAACAGAGAGAATCACATGAATCAGGTGGACACAAACATGACTCTAAATTATTAATAATCTTTACCTCAACTTTAAAAATGCCATACTTGGGTTTACATCTTGTTTCCACTCCCTTGGATTTGATAAAGAAAAGAAATTAATGAAAGTTTCAAAAACTCAAATAGTATTTTGATCATTCAGAGAAGTCCTATATATTACACATTTTATTTTAAACACCTTCATATTGTCAAGCCAGCATTAGCCGCAGTTAGCCACACAACAGTTACAGACTGCATTTCCTCAGATGTGGAAAGGTCCTTTGAGTTTCTGTCTGGCGTCTCTCCTTTTTGATCTCTGTCTCTGTGTCGTCAAGTTGTTTCAAAAGGAAGCACTAATGGTTTAGAATCAACAGGTGACCCCAAAGGGAAAAAGGAAATACTCAAAAGCAATGTCTCCATGCATCAGCATAACCTGCTTCTGTTTTCTTGTACTCTGACATCTAGATTTAACTGAAAAAACAAGTCTAAATGCATCGCTCATGTCTGTCCTTCTTTCTTCCAAAGAACTGAACATTGCCAAAATGTCTGCAGATTTCTTCTTCTATGTTAACCCCACTATCACATTTTGGGGTTTGAAATTCTCCTCATCATTCTTGTTCTCCAGGCTCATGAAAAAAGAAAATCCATCTGCCCTTTGGGGGAAAGGGTAAAAAATAGCCCTGCATCTCAAATTAGACAGCAGAATAGATAGAGTTCTTTAACATAGAGGAAAAACGCAGACCAGGGCGACCTGAAGTGTTGACGGGAGCACTGAGGTGCACTGAAATGCTTCATGGTGGTAGAAGAATAACCTGTAGACATTATACGGACGGCGAGGACAAGAAGGGAATGCAAGATGGAGAGGGTTGAGTCAAAAGGGCAGTAAAAGTGAGTGTTTAGATGGCGTCGAGTTAAAAAACAAAAAACCCCCCAAAAAACAAAGCTCACAGACAGATGAGGAAGAGGATGGACGGAGAGAGCGAGAAGACGAGGGATAAGGTTAGATGTGGGTTTGACATCATTACCGTCAGCAGGGCTTGTGTTTACCGCTCTGCTCATGTTTACTGTGGAACTCAAACTGAGAGGACACCTGGTGAGCTGTCAACACACACACACACACACACACACACACACGCAAACACACACACACAGGCAGCCGTGACAGTGGTGCTCTCCATGGTGCTGATCCCTACATGAAGGAGCCCAGAGTCGAGCAGAGCGGGGCAGGCCTCTCCATATGGAGAGGCTGCTGTCAGAAGGGAAGAACCAGGGGGGGAAAGAGGTGTGGAGAGAGGGATCTATTTTTAACCGCTTCCCTCATTGTTTATTAATGAGCGGGTGTTTAGTCAGACCTGGGGTGCTGTTTAATGTATGATGACAATGTCGCTCTCCGGGGACCTTTTCCCATACTCCTCGCCCCACGTTTTACATAACCGACACAGATTTGTGGGGGTGGGTGGGGGTGCCAGGCGCATTGGCCAGGGGTGAGGTGTGCGGTGTGTAATTTTAATGTGTGTGCACAGACAGGAGGATACCCTCTCCCTCGCTGCTGAGCGGTGCACACATGGGGAGTTTTAACAAGGGGCCACGGCGAGGTTCCCGTTTCTTTTCAACGCCGGGGGGCAATCTGGCAATGCAGCAGAGATGCGGCACTTTTCGTTTGATATGATACGGATCCACATATTAAATAACAAAACTAACTTAATAACATGTACACTTTCCCATCGTGGCACATACCGTCATATCTGCTGGCAGATTTCAAGCGGAATTGGCTCACCATCCCGTTCCTCAGCCCATGGCTGCAGGATTGTTGGTGTTACATTACACTAGTGCTGCTTAGGCTTTCTATTTTCTCAGGAACAGCTCTAAGATTAGAACACTGCTTTCTGCTAAAAATCTGGAGACTGTAATTTATGCATTAATTTGTTCTCCATCTTGACTACTGTTGCCAAACTTACTGGCACCAGTAGAATTATATTTTTCTACTCAGCTGCCAGGATCTCAACTTGAACTAAGAAGCGAGATCCTTTTTCACAGAACAGAATTTTAAGTGTTTGTAAAAACTAAAGCTAAACACAAGACCTTTGCATTTTCCGTATCACTGAGCTGCTAAAACAAGGTTTCCCCACACCACCTAAGTTCTGAGGATGCGTTTCTTCTCCTCGTTCTCAAGGTCGAGATCTGGTAATCGAGCCTTTATGATCAATACTCCTAAACTCTGGAATAAAGAGTCTCAAGCAAAGGAAAAAAACAGCTTCTTCCTTTCAATCTTTGAAAAATCTCTTTCTACAATAAGTCTTTATAAGTTCAACACTTTAAAGATCTAACACAGGAGAGAGTGTTCTTGTTTTCTTTTAGTGTCACGGTAATTTTATTCTTCACATCCAGCTAGAAGCCTGTCTTATTTATTACAAGCACAATAAGTAAATGCAGCAGGGTAATGAGGTGGCAAACTCTACAAAGTGTGGTCTCATGGGCCAACAGACATTGAGGAAAATGGGGGGGGACTAAAGTGAGCGCCTATAGTCAGACCATGGCTGTGACATGGCGCTGGCAGCAACTGCTAAACAGCCAGAAGAAGCATCGATATCACTCATTTTCTTCGCCGTAAAGACAAAGAGTGCGGCAGAGCTTTGACACTGGTTAGAAGCACTTATGAAAAACTTTCTGTGTGGGTACCTGTGTTATCACTGAGAGCTAGCGGGTCTCCTATGAGCAGCACTCTGTTCTTCTTCTCTGTGGGGCGAGTCTCAGTTACTATTCGTTAGCTATCATTTGCCCTAAATATCTTGTTAACCTGTGAATGCGGCACATTTATCGGCAGCCCTGCGTGTTGTGCTCGCTGCCACTGCGGAGAAATAAATCTTGTTCATGTCATTTGTGAGTGCTTTTTAATGCTAATTTTTACTGCAGCTTTGTGCGAGAGGCACAAAGCGACAGAGAAATCGGCGAAACTGAATTTTCAAGTCAAGGAAGTTTTGCTGGGGAAAAAAAAAAAAATCACTGTTATCAACATGCATACTAACCAAAATCCATGTGACAGAAAAATCATGCAGATATTTAATGTAGAGAGATTTAGAGTTTACAGGTTAAAGCTTCCTCAACAGCATCCATTGCTGTATGGTTGAGTTAATCTGATTCACCAAAAATGATAGATTAGTGAAAAATCTATCAGATTGTTGCCAAATTTATGTTTTTATATTTCAGTTGACCACTTCCCATGAGTCCAAGACCTCTGGGGATTCTGTACCATGGCCTGACATTTAAATAAGAGCAGGAAAGACAAAAATGTGCACTAAAAAAGAATGCAGAGATCACAGCTAAGCTGACTGCAGAGTTTCCTTACATTTTAGTGATCCGGGGCACATTTTTTTGAAAATGATTAAATAAATAATTAATATTTTAGTATATTTGTTATGGTTAAGATCATAACTACAGTTTTGCTCTTAATTTTATTACCTGAGTGAATTATTTTTTCTCTACAAGCAGCAAAAATGTTTTCATGGCTCATTTTTAAATGCATGTCTAATAAACATACACACTACACAGAAGCTCTGGACACACTAATAGTAATCTGAACATATAGAATGAATGAGGAAATCCTGCTGAGGCGTGTATGTCAGACACGGGATCATCCCGACAGTCGCCTTGAAGACCTCTCTGGGCGTGGGGACTGAAAACAAACCAATTTGTTTCTCCATGCCAGGCCGATGAGCCTACACGCATACACACGCGCATAAACAAACACACGCAGGCACACAGGAGGGGTGAGTCACGAGAACTCGGGGCATTCGCTGAGCTTTAATGTGCTGAACAGACAGGAACGAAAAAGACGCAGGAAGAAGGGGCTGGAGGAGGCAGAGAAGAGCAGGAGGTTAAGAAAAGGAGGAGAAATGAAGGGACAACGATCGCCATGTTGGCGAGGCGACATAATTACTGGATATGTGTGTGTGGGGGGGCAAAGAAAGCGATACTGCAGTTGGAGTGTAGCATAAATACATAATAATGCAACTTAAAGAGGAATTTAATTAACATTCAAAGTAATCTCCGCTTTAATAAGGCTGTTATTACTATGGGGACATTTCATTTGCATGTAAAACTCACACACACACACACACACACACACACACACCAAGCTTGATTTACAGTGCACCACAAGCTAAGAAAGTACTGCAGCGTTCATCAATAATGAAGAAGAGAGAATTTCAAAGACAACAGAGCAAATGAATCACACTGATCTAAAGAACAGAGCAGACAAATTGTAGCATTAACACCTGCCTGTGTGTGTGTGTGTGTGTGTGTGTGTGTGTGTGTGTGTGTGTGTGTGTGTGTCTATAGAAAACCAACAAACAGTAACAAATGAGTATAATGTAACACTGGACTGCATTGACACTGAGAGGCAGATGCAAAATGTAGCGACTGAGTCTACAATAACATTCATTAGTGCGACTGTGAAATTACGGTAAAACTGATGTAATATTTGTCTATAAAGCACAACATCTGCCCCTATTTGTTTGGCTTTGTCATTAGTGCGTTACATCTGAGTTGAAATACATACACATACAGAACATACAGAATCATCTGCTTCTGTAGTAAAACCATAACAAGTTTTATACCAAACAAAAAGCTTGATTACATAGTTTAATGTAAACTTAATGATTATTCTACTGACACAGCAAGTTTAAATAATTTTATGATTCTCTTCCCAGTCTCATAATTGGTTAACCTGATTAACTGCTTGTGAGACTTACGGTTGAAAAAGGACCGATCTTTATTCCTATAATGATATCAAGTGACAATGTGAATGTTGTGCACGAAAAATAAGACAATCTACATTTTAATTGAACTCTTATAGATTTAAGAAGGGGAATACTTTCTAATTGTGATGTCATTTTATTTTGAAATTTTTTTGTACACACTGCTAATTTGTTTTAGTGCCAGGAAGTTAGAAGTGAGCGTGAATTGATGTCATCAGTCAGTGTGAATAGGAGCAAGGTGTGCTTCTTGTGACTCTGTTGTTAAGTCGCCAAAAGAAAGGCTGACTTGACGCTTGCTTAACAGTGCAACATGAAAACAAAGGCGAAGGAGTTCATGGACATCATTTAAAAGTGAGCTATGTGCAAAAAGGATGTAGTTAGCTGCTAGTTAGCAACATGGTGGAGTATTTGGCTCCTAAAGAGACAGACTTTACACTTGCAGGTGGGAAGGGATTAAAAAACTGTGAATATTCGACTTAAAGGTTGATGATATGCAAATGTAAGTAAAACATTTCTGGAAATACGGGATTATTTGTGTTGATAAGCACAGAAAATGAAAAAAAAAAAAGCTATTTATGGTGCCCCCAAGTGGTCAAAATGCACAAATCACAGACAAAAAATTATTTCTTGCCATCTTCAGAATATTTGAAATATATAAGTAAATAAAACAATTAGCTGCCTCCCAGTTCAGTTCATTTAGAACAGTCTCTTAAAATGTTCTTAAAAAAAACTAATGTTGCACACTTGGATTAAGATGAACCGAAACCAGTGTAGCTTTGTGAGTTCGCCTTTACCGCAAATGTATAGACATAGTACAAATGTGTAACGATGCACTATCTCTCACAGCTCTTTTAGGTGCACTGCCTTATGGTTAGGTTTTAAACCCAAAACACTAAAACTTCTTACAGTACATCAATGAAATAAACATAAACAAAAGATATAGATACAGGTATAGATCCACAACAGCGCCACGAGGTTTCCACACAAACTATGGAATTAGCTCTAGCTGCTAATCGTTAGCTTCACGGCTAATCTACATCGCTACCAATAACTTATATACTTATGACACATAATAGGGATCAGCGGCCAACTTTCCCACATTCTCATCAACCCTGTGGACTTATCTTTAGATACATCTTATACAGTTCTTTTCCTATTTTGTGTCTGCTTACCTGCAAATGTATAGACATAGTGCATCGTTACACAGTTGTACAATCTCTCACAGCTCTTTTAGACGCACTGCCTTATGGTTAGTGGCTGGGCTTATTTACTCCCGCTAGAGCTGCTCATTTTAGGGGATACTCCCTCTTGTGGTGTAACGGAGGAATAACTACCCATCCCCTATGTCTTTTTGGAGACTGGGGGACATTATTTTACAACAGTCAAAGAAAATAACATATTTGAACAATCAGAACATTTAACCAAATCTAATATTGTAACTAAAGATTAGGGGGGTTTCTTGTTTTTGTCCACAATGTCTTTCTTGTCCTTACACTAAGATGGAAATGAATGTGAAATCTGCTTCTTTCCTGAACATTTAATCAAGACGACAGATTTCAGCCAACAGTGATGCAAATTTCCCTTTCTTTGCTTCACATCGAGTAGCTGTGGCAAAACTTCTGCTCGGCTCAGGGCTCCAGGTTTCTGTGCTGCTGCTGCTGTTGTTGCCGTGTTGTGATTAAAGACTTTGTGAAAGTGCTGACATGCAGCTTTTTTTTGAGACTGTGTCATGAAGGAGCGAGTTGAAATCTGCTGTTACTTTTTTGCTAAATGTCTGCCCTTTATGGCAGATCAGATCCAAGAGATAACCTCTGATATACGAGCGCATTTCTGCTGCACGTGGAAACTTTTGTTATTGACGCAGCTCCACTTTGGGCAACAGCTTTAACACTTATCTTAGTTGCTTAGTTGTTCTTAAATCTTAAGTCTTGTTTCGTCATTGTTGGTGTGATTTTTTGTGTGTGACTTTTTTCCCCTTTTGTGACATTTCAGCTTAGCGTCACTGTGTTTGTGTGTTACGAGTGTACTCAAGCGCGTTGTATAGTCTGTGTTTGTTCATGATCATTGACGTGTGTGCGACTTCGGTGTGCATTATTTAAAGGGAGGCATTTTATTATTTGTCTTTATGTAACAGTTGCCCTAAGCATCTGATATGAATCCAGATTGGCTGTTTATTTGCGTGTGTGTGTAGGTGTGTGCTTTACAGTAAAGATCCTTTGAGTCCATGTTTACATAAGAGTAGCAGGCATTTCACTGTTTCATGGCACCGGGAAAGCCCTTTTCCACCCACATCTGCTCTTGCAGTCTGTTAGCAAGAGCCGAGTCCACACACACCTACACACACACACACACACACACACACGTACTACAACTGTAGCTTTGAATAATGAACACGACCCTCTTGATATGGCTTCATAAATATTACATCAATAATCTGACATTAATGGGTTTTCCTTCCACGTAATCCTGCCTCCTTATTTATTCAAAGCAGCTACACAAACAAAAAAAAACTCCTGAAAAAAAAAAAACACTTTGTGAGTAGCACTCTGGATGTTGTGAGGCTCACACACAACTCTATCACACACTGTTCACCATATTTGTGCGTCTAGTCTACATATGTGCGTGTGGATCATCGGTTTATTCACCAAGACCTATTACATCTGGAGCATTTGTGGCCTGTGGATAATGCATGCATTACGTTTCACCTGCTCTCTGGTGTCTATAGGTGTTGTTGTTTGACAGGCCACACAGCTGTTACAGCATTGGGAAAGCCCTTTGTACATCTGTGTGTGTGTGTCTGTTTACTCTTGTAATGAAGCTGCAGTTTTCCGGGGAAAGCCCAAGGGCTAACCACTCAGTGTGTCTGGATACCTGTCTGTGCATCACTCCCTCCCTCTCCTCCCTCTGTGTGAGTCTGTGCATCATTGTGTGTGCTTTTGTGCTCATCTTTTGCAAAGCCATCAGCCTCTGGATTTCTCAAATGTTCTCTGTCTCTTTCTTCCCCTCGCTCTGCCCTTTCTCATTTTCCCCCTCTCTTCTCCACATCCTAAGGGCACAGACAAGGCTTGAGTTCTGTTTTTTTCACTCTGGAGCTCAAGTACTGTGGGAAAGAGCATTGTGTGCATGTGTGTGTATGTGTGTGTGCAGGGGAACACAGTGTTTTTACTCATGATGCCATAAACATCCTATGTCTACCCATTTAAACAACAAAGAAAAGAAGAACCCCTTTTTAAATAGCCTTTGTTGACCTAAAAGCTGCAGATGGGTACCACGGCCAGCTCTTATGAATGATGACTCAAATGCCATCAAATGGTATCAATCATATGACCCCTAAATACTGGGATAATTTCTTTAGTAGACTGTTGATAAGGTACCCTGGAATCTCTATCTAGATTTAATATATACTTGGGTTTTTGCTTTTAGAGTTACATGCCATTAAATATTAAAGGTATATTCAGAGACAGGCTTTAAGACTGTGTACTGCATTTCTAGCAAAGTATCAGCAAGAGTGCATCGAAGGAAAACACCAGCAACAGGTTTTCCATTTTTGTTGAAGCCACTGACGATGGTAGAGATCAAAATTCATACTTGCATCAATTACAGAAAGTCATCCAGGTGTTAAAGAAGCAAAGCAGCCCCAGACCATCACACTGCCACCACCATGTTTGACTTCTGGTATGATCTTCTTTTCATGAAATGCTGTGTTAGTTTTATGCCAGATGTAACAGGACTCCTACCTTCCAGAAAGATCAACTTTTGCTTGTCAGTCCACAAAATGTTTTCCCAACTCTTTATGATCAAGCTGTTTATCGGCAAACCTCTCTGTTCTCCTTGGATCTCTCCCATGGATGTTGTTCTTGCCCAGCTTCATTCTTATTGGTGAATGATGAACTCTGACCTCAACTGAGGCAAGTGAGGCCTCCAGTTCTTTAGATGTTTGGTTTCTTTTGTTGCTTTCTGGATGAGTTGTTGATGCGCTCTTGGAGTAACTCTAGGAAGGCTCACCACTGTTCCAGGTTTTCTCTATTTCTGGATAATGTCTCTCAGTTTTGTTCACTGGTTCCAAAGCCATAGAAATGTAACCCAAACCAAAAAATGTGACTAATCACAGTTAATTCATACTTCAGGTAGGTTCAAATAGCTTTTTCCCCTTAATAAATGGAAATCATCATTTAAAAACTGCATTTTGTTTTGGGTTATCGCTTTCTAATATTAAAATGGATTTTTTAAGCATGACAAATATACAAAGTACTTAGTATTTAAGGCTAAATGAAAACTATTTTCAGTCTACACAGCATTAACTTTTAATACATTTGAATTTGCATTCAGAAAGCAATGTTGCCTTGTCAGTTTATTCTTTAGTTTCCATTAAAATAACTATGCGAAGGACTGCTGTAATATTTTAAAAGTTTACGAGTTTGGATGGTTTGCTTTTAATTTTGCTACATTGTTTTAAAAAAATAATTGTGGATATGAACTTGAAATGTGCTTTGTCCTTCAAGTGGGTTATCCTGACAGCTGTGGTTATTCCTTACCACTTATTGTTAAACCACCATCAACTCTGAAAGCTCCTTATGTGACCCCAATTAAACTAAAGCTGTTTTCACACATGCACTGCATGCTTTGCTAACAATAACCCAGTGGAGCCATATGTAAGAAAGTACAATTCCAAGTCAGGATCTTCACCCTGCCAGCAGCCTATGTGATCTATGATCGAACCCATGTGAAAACCTAATGTTCACAGCTATACAGTGAATACAGTGAATGTCAAATGCACTGCCTCCTGCATGCTCTACCCAGGAGGCAACCTCACCGAAACCAAACGGAGTATTTCCAGTAGTGAGAACGCAGACTAGAGCCTGCTGTGTGCTACAGGAAAGGCAGCTCTAGATAATGTTCTGATATGATTTTCCTAACACTGTCGCCGAGTTCAGAAATGGCTTCTGACTGTTTAAAGAGTAAAGACTAAAACAGCTAATGCATTAAATATGAAACTGGATCAAGATTTATTAGTGGAAAAAAAATACGAAAACATGATCCTCTCTGCTCTGACTCTGTATCATTAGCTAGTGCAACATCCTGTTGTCCGGTTTGTTCTAGTTTATCGACAGCCATTAAAACTAACAACACTGTTTCATCATCCTACCTGCATCCATAAACACAAAAACTTGCTACAAGAATTTACGTGTCAATGCGACACCCACTCTGTAAAATACCAGAGGAAACCCCATGGAGGAGCAGTACACCTCCATGTCATATGACAGTTTTCACACCATTTGTTTATCAGTTCATTCTCACCATTATTGACTAATCATCCGTCTGCCAGAGTGTGGAGTGAGAGTGTGTGTGTGTGTGGGTGAGGTAATAAGTAGAAGCTGTAAGTAGAATGTAGTGGGAGGAAAGGTACTGGCTGTTACTGGATGTAGAGTGGGAGGCAGGCAGGCAGAAGCAGGGCTCCCCTGGTTACTGTTGCTCTGTGGGTGGCTACCAGCAGCTAGGCTCTCCTCTCTCCTCATGACACTGTAACTGGGCTGAGGGGGCGATGGACGGGACTACCGCTCTCCCTCTCCGTCTCTCCAGCTCACATCCACGCCCCCTTCCTGTGCCTGTTGTCCTTTCTTCTTCTTCTTCTTCTTCTCTCTTTTTCCCACCTACACAATCTTTCACTTTTTTCCGACACCAGTCCCCTCATCTCGCGCTCCCTCGACTCGGTTTCTTCTATGGGTTTTCCTCGGTCGCTCACCCACGCCGGCCCCCTACCCTCTGCTCTTGAATGGAGATTTCCGAACTCCACAGTAGTCTGAGGAAAGACCTTTTCTCTAGCATCCCAACCTCTACACCCACCCGCCTGTTTCCTTTTTAGCTTTCTTTCTTCTCTATTCATTCTGTCCTTCGTGCAAGCTTTCTCTGTCATGGACCCCTACCCCACACTGCCCCCCACAGTTCACCGATATACGTCAGTATAAAGTGCAACAGCACTAACTTTTCTACGGCGATCAAAGATGCTGCTTTGTTTCTTTTTGGCCATCTCTTTGTGCGTCATTGCTTTAAGCCTGCGTTTCAGTCTTTATTACTCTGTGTGTGTATGTTTATGTGTGTCTGTGTGTGTGGTCAGCTGTTCTTAGTGCTACACAGCTGATGTCAGATTGGATAGTCTCAAAGCAATAAGGTAGTAATCTCTTAAAGGCCCAGAGGCTTTTAAGTCCACACATTCTCTCATCCTGCCTCGTTCTCCCTCGGTCTTTCTCACCTTTAGAAAGAAAGACCATATTACCTCTAAATGGATCTTTTGGTGTGGTCACGGCCTCCTAACACTCACACACATGCCAATGCATACATGACTGCTTGCACTCGCACGCACCTAAGGATGCTGCTCCGCACCCACCATCTTTATGAAGCTGAGAATTATCCCACCATAGGTAATCATAACTTCCCATACCTGGGACTCATACAAATACACCTTGGCCCCTTCTCTCTAATAATGTGTATACAGTAATGTAATATAGAGGCTACATGAAAGGGCTTGATAGTCTTGAAGCCAGCGGGAATATTCAGTGACCCAGTGCTCTTTTCAGTCTCCGGACTGTGTCGCATTTCTGTGCTGGACATGAGCTGCATAGATTGAAAAAGACAAAAAAATAAAAAACATCTGTGGTATATTTTCCTCATCTTTCTGTGTGTTTACACTGAGGGATCGCTTCAGAGAACAGGAGCATTAAAACCATGTCTTCATAGCAGCGTGCACAGAAATAGAAGCACGCTATGTCGTTTGATACAAGATATGTGCTCAGGGTGAGTGTGAAAGCAGGACTGGCAGACAGACAGGAGAGTGAGCTGCCCCCAGGCTAACACTTATATAACGATATGTCTAGGATATATGGTACACAGAGGATCCATACTTTTGTTGGTCAACAGTAGAGTCATTTAATACAGGCCTGTAGGAACCCGATGTGCTGATGCGCATATGCATCCCACAACATTTTCCACTGCCTCAAAGTTTAGAAGAAACTTCTGCTGATAGCACTTCTGTGAAAGTTTGTACTTTGCTATCAGAACTCCACCAGCTCGAACAGGCCTGAGTTTAGACTTTCCTTGGTTCCTCAGCTGTCTCTATAGCAACCACTGTAGGCAGTTGCTGCGGTAATCACTAGCTGTTCCTGCCCATGGCATCGTTAAGCGTTTGAAGTTTTCCCAGAGGTGCTCCGCTGAAAGGGTTAACTCCACTACTCCCCTGATAGGCGTGTTCGGCGGCACGCTTATT
>NC_052943.1:9946918-10081589 GCF_013358895.1 Oreochromis aureus | reverse complement strand
ATCTTAAAATATTTTTTAAAACTGCTGCTGTGTCCACGGTGTTTGCTCTACAGGTATGATTTTACCCTCAAAACGTAGCCATCGCTGTCCTCTTTCACCCAATGTGTTTACTATTGTAATAGGTGTTATGGTTCTTTCATAAATGTCACCAATGCGCAGCCTCCTCCCTCCAACTCCTCCATAGAGTCCAATGTTAAAATGGCTCAGAAGGTTCGTTTGAAAATCAGAAGAGCATGGTGTTTTTACACTGTCACCACGTCCATATAATAAACTCCACAGGCATGAAAACTGAGAATTAGGTAGACTGGACATTGCTGCCATTCACGGTGAAAGAATTTCGTCAATAGGACCTGTACTTTTCATTTGGGAAGGATTTGTTTGGGCCTGACTTTTCTGTTCATTTTAAGCAGCAAAAGTGAGGTGCATGTCTGTGTGCGTGTGTATGGAGCCCCTGGCTCAGTCACTATAGCAACCAGGCTCACACCTGCCTGCCTAACGAGCTCTCTCTCTCTCACTGTGCCAAGATTCATCTTAAACACTTCTCTTTCAACTGCTGCTGTGTCCACAGTGTTTGCTCTACAGCCATCATTTTACCCTCAAAACGAAGCCATCGTTCTTCTCTTTCCAACAGCGTGTCTTTCAAAGCTCAGAGATGTAAACCTTTAAAACTGTGTGGATCCAAGTGGAGGGATCATATTTTAGTCATTCAGTGATTCAAAGAATATGAACTTTTAATATTCATTCAGATGTTTTCTGACTCTAAATAGTCTTTTCTCATTACTCAGGTTTTTCTAATTTACATTTAAAACATTTTTAGCTATTTTCCAACTTCTTCTCTGTGCTTGTCAGCTTTTAGCAGTTCAGCACTTTTGTTTTCAGGTGCAGATTTCTGTATTTTTCATCTCATTCAACATTTTTAACTCAAAATTCAGCAATTAATTCATTTCAGTGCATACATTCAGATTCAAGCATTCACACTGCAGTTTCTTCAGAAAATGCACTTTCTAGTTATTAGTGTGAATGCTTGTAAAAGCATTCACAGTATTGTTCTTCTAATCTTTATTATTATATCATATTCCGTGACGCGTTTTTGGCATCTATCTCCTTCAAAACCGCTCAACTTAGAAAAACCATTCAAACACCGTTAGATTCCTCTTCTTTTGGACATGACTGCTTCTATTTTTCTCATTTTTTTAACATTTATATTTTTAATTTTATTCAACTTTTTTTCAACAAAATTTCCCATGTATTTCAATGGGGAGACCCTTCAAATCCTCATTCAACTTACTCATTTTCAAACTGTATCTACTTCAACATACGTTAACATAGAACCACCATTCAAACTTTAAAACGAAGACAAGACTTTCAATTATTCAACTTGTATTTATCTTTTCAATATCTGTTATACTTTTCTTCAGTTCCAGTTTAAGTTTCATGATGTTTTTAAGCCATTTCAGAGTTTATAATGGGTGTGTATGGGACGGAATGTTGGGGCTAGAGTGAGACAGCTCAACTGCTAGAGTGAGAGGAGCAAAAAATAAATCTTAAAATATTTTTAAAACTGCTGCTGTGTCCACGGTGTTTGCTCTACAGGTATGATTTTACCCTCAAAATGTAGCCATCGCTGTCCTCTTTCATCCAATGTGTTTACTATTGTACTAGGTGTTATGGTTCTTTCATAAATGTCACCAAAGCACAGCCTCCTCCTCCAACTCCTCCATAGACTCTAATGTTAAATGGCTCAGAAGGTTCGTTTGAAAACCAGAAGTACAGGCTGTCTTTACACTGTCACCACGTCCATATAATAAACTCCACAAGCATGAAAACTGAGAATTAGGTAGACTGGACATTGCTGTCGCTCACGGTGAAAGAATTTTGTCAATAGGACCTGTACTTTTCATTTGGGAGCGATTTGTTTCGACCTGACTTTCTATTCATTTTAAGCAGCAAAGTGAGGTGCATGTCTGTGCTGTGTGTATGGAGCCAGTGGGTGCAGTCACTATAGCAACCAGGCTCACACCTGCCTGCCTAATGAGCTCTGTCTCTCACTCTGCCAAGATTCATCTTAAACACTTCTCTTTCAACTGCTGCTGTGTCCACAGTGTTTGCTCTACAACCATCATTTTACCCTCAAAACGTCACCATCGTTGTTCTCTTTCCAACAGAGTGTCTTTGAAAGCTCAGATATGTAAAGTTTTTAAACTGTGTGGATCCAAGTGGAGGGATCACATTTTAGTCATTCAGTGATTCAAAGAATATGAACTTTTAATATTCATTCAGATGTTTTCTGACTCTAAATAGTCTTTTGTCATTTCTTATGTTTTCTCTAATTTACATTTAAAACATTTTCAGCTCTTTTCCAACTTCTTCTCTGTGGTTGTCAGCTTTTAGCAGTTCAGCTTTTTTGTTTTCAGGTACAAATTTCTGTATTTTTCATCTCATTCAACATTTTTAACTTAAAATTCAGCAATTAATTCATTTCAGTGCATACATTCAGATTCAAGCATTCACACTGCAGTTTCTTCAGAAAATGCATTTTCTAGTTATTATCTATACCACATTCCGTGACGCTTTTTGGCATCCAACTCCTTCAAAACCGTTCAACTTAGAAAAACCATTCAAACACCGTTAGATTCCTATTCTTTTGGACATTAATGCTTCTATTTTTCTCATTTCTAACATTTATATTTTTAATTTTATTTAACTTTTTCATCAAAATTTCCCATGTATTTCAATGGGGAGACCCTTCAAATCCTCATTCAACTTACTAATTTTCAAACTGTATCTACTTCAACATACGTTGACATAGAGCCACCATTCAAACTTTAAAACGAAGACAAGACATTCAACTATTCAACTTGTATTTATCTTTTCAATATCTGTTATACTTTTCTTCAGTTCCAGTTTAAGTTTCATGATGTTTTTTCAGCCGTTTCAGCGTTTATAATGGGTGTGTATGGGACGGAATGTTGGGGCTAGAGTGAGACAGCTCAACTGCTAGAGTGAGAGGAGCGAAAAATTAATCTTAAAATCTTTTTAAAACTGCTGCTGTGTCCGCAGCGTTTGCTGCCTACAGGTATGATTTTACCCTCAAAACGTAGCCATCGCTGTCCTCTTTCATCCAATGTGTTTACTATTGTGCTAGGTGTTATGGTTCTTTCATAAATGTCACCAAAGCACAGCCTCCTCCCTCCAGCTCCTCCATAGACTCCAATGTTAAAATGGCTCAGAAAGTTCGTTTGAAAATCAGAAGAGCAGGCTGTCTTTACACTGTCACCACGTCCATATAATAAACTCCACAGGCATGAAAACTGAGAATTAGGTAGACTAGACATTGCTGCCGCTCACGGTGAAAGAATTTTGTCAATACGACTTATACTTTTCATTTGGGGAGCGATTTGTTTCGGCCTGACTTTTCTGTTCATTTTAAGCAGCAAAAGTGAGGTGCATGTCTGCTGAGCGTGTATGGGGCCATTGGGTAGTCACTATAGCAACCAGGCTCACACCTGCCTGCCCTAACGAGCTCTGTCCCTCACTCTGCCAAGATTCATCTTAAACACTTCTCTTCAACTGCTGCTGTGTCCACAGTGTTTGCCCTACAGCCATCATTTTACCCTCAAAACGTCGCCATCGTTCTTCTCTTTCCAACAGCATGTCTTTCAAAGCTCAGAAATATAAACTTTTTAAACTGTGTGGATCCAAGTGGAGGGATCACATTTCAGTCATTCAGTGATTCAAAGAATATGAACTTTTAATATTCATTCAGATGTTTTCTGACTCTAAATAGTCTTTTCTCATTTTTTAGGTTTTTCTAATTTACATTTAAAACATTTTCAGCTGTTTTCTAACTTCTTCTCTGTGGATGTCAGCTTTTAGCAGTTCAGCTTTTTGTTTTCAGGTGCAAATTTCTGTATTTTTCATCTCATTCAACATTTTTAACTTAAAATTCAGCAATTAATTCATTTCAGCGCATATATTCAGATTCAAGCATTCACACTGCAGTTTCTTCAGAAAATGCACTTTCTAGTTAGTGTGAATGCTTGTAAAAGCATTCACAGTATTGTTCTTCTAATTAGTGTGAATGCTTGTAAAAGCATTCACAGTATTGTTCTTCTAATCTTTATTATTCTATTTTATTATTATCTATTCCGTACGTTTTTTGTACTCCTACTCCTTCAAAACCGTTCAACTTAGAAAAACCATTCAAACACCGTTAGATTCCTCTTCTTTAGGACATGACTGCTTCTATTTTTCTCATTTTTAACATTTATATTTTTAATTTTATTTAACTTTTTCAACAAAAAATTTCCCATGTATTTCAATGGGGAGACCCTTCAAATCCTCATTCAACTTACTCATTTTTAAACTCCTACTACTTCCACATACGTTGACATAGAGCCACCATTCAAACTTTAAAACGAAGCCAAGACATTCAACCTTTCAACTTGTATTTATCTTTTCAATATCTATTATACTTTTTCTTCAGTTCCAGTTTAAGTTTCATGATGTTTTTTCACCCATTTCAGAGTTTATAATGGGTGTGTATGGGACAGAATGTTGGGGCTAGAGTGAGACAGCTCAACTGCTAGAGTGAGAGGAGCAAAAAAATTAATCTTAAAATCTTTTTTAAAACTGCTGCTGTGTCCACGGCGTTTGCTCTACAGGTCTGATTTTACCCTCAAAACGTAGCCATCGCTGTCCTCTTTCATCCAATGTTTTTACTATTGTACTAGGTGTTATGGTTCTTTCATAAATGTCACCAAAGCACAGCCTCCTCCCTCCAACTCCTCCATAGACTCCAATGTTAAAATGGCTCAGAAAGTTCGTTTGAAAATCAGAAGAGCATGGTGTCTTTACACTGTCACCACGTCCATATAATAAACTCCACAGGCATGAAAACTGAGAATTAGGTAGACTGGACATTGCTGGCGCTCACGGTGAAAGAATTTTGTCAATACGACATGTACTTTTCATTTGGGAGCGATTTGTTTCGGCCTGACTTTTCTGTTCATTTTAAGCAGCAAAAGTGAGGTGCATGTCTGTGTGCGTGTGTATGGAGCCATTGGTGCAGTCACTATAGCAACCAGGCTCACACCTGCCTGCCTAACGAGCTCTGTCTCTCACTGTGCCAAGATTCATCTTAAACACTTCTCTTTCAACTGCTGCTGTGTCCACAGTGTTTGCTCTACAGCCATCATTTTACCCTCAAAACGTAGCCATCGTTCTTCTCTTTCCAACAGCGTGTCTTTCAAAGCTCAGAGATGTAAACATTTAAAACTGTGTGGATCCAAGTGGAGGGATCACATTTTAGTCATTTAGTGATTCAAAGAATATGAACTTTTAATATTCATTCAGATGTTTTCTGACTCTAAATTTTCTTTTCTCATTTCTTAGGTATTTCTAATTTACTAATTTTTCTAATTGGGGATCACATTTTAGTCATTCAGTGATTCAAAGAATATGAACTTTTAATATTCATTCAGATGTTTTCTGACTCTAAATTGTCTGTTCTCATTTCTTAGGTTTTCCAAATTTTAATTTAAAAACTTTTCAGCTATTTTCCAACTTCTTCTGTGTGAACATCAGCTTTCAAAAGTTCTGCACTTTTGTTTTCAGGTTAAAAATTCTGTATTTTCCAGCTCATTCAACATTTTTAGCTTAATATTCAGTAATTAAGTCATTTCAGTGCATACATTCAGATTCAAGCATTCACACTGCAGTTTCTTCAGAAAATGCACTTTCTAGTCTTTATTATTCTATTTTATTATTATCTATTCCGTACGTTTTTTGTACTCCTACTCCTTCAAAACCGTTCAACTTAGAAAAACCATTCAAACACCGTTAGATTCCTCTTCTTTTGGACATGACTGCTTGTATTTTTCTCATTTATAACATTTATATTTTTAAAATTATTCAACTTTTTCCAACAAAAATTTCCCATGTATTTCAATGGGGAGACCCTTCAAATCCTCATTCAACTTACTCATTTTAAACTCCTACTACTTCGACATACATTGACATAGAGCCACCATTCAAACTTTAAATCGAAGACAAGACATTCAACTATTCAACTTGTATTTATCTTTTCAATATCTGTTATACTTTTTCTTCAGTTCCAGTTTAAGTTTCATGATGTTTTTTCACCCGTTTCAGAGTTTATAATGGGTGTGTATGGGACGGAATGTTGGAGCTAGAGTGAGACAGCTCAACTGCTAGAGTGAGAGGAGCGAAAAAATTAATCTTAAAATATTTTTTAAAACTGCTGCTGTGTCCGCAGTGTTTGCTCTACAGGTATGATTTTACCCTCAAAACGTAGCCATCGCTGTCCTCTTTCATCCAATGTGTTTACTATTGTACTAGGTGTTATGGTTCTTTCATAAATGTCACCAAAGCACAGCCTCCTCCTCCAACTCCTCCATAGACTCTAATGTTAAAATGGCTCAGAAGGTTCGTTTGAAAATCAGAAGTACAGGCTGTCTTTACACTGTCACCACGTCCATATATTAAACTCTACAGGCATGAAAACTGAGAATTAGGTAGACTAGACATTGCTGTCGCTCACGGTGAAAGAATTTTGTGAATACGACCTGTACTTTTCATTTGGGAGCGATTTGTTTCGACCTGACTTTTCTATTCATTTTAAGCAGCAAAAGTGAGGTGCATGTCTGTGCGCGTGTGTATGGAGCCAGTGGGTGCAGTCACTATAGCAACCAGGCTCACACCTGCCTGCCTAATGAGCTCTGTCTCTCACTCTGCCAAGATTCATCTTAAACACTTCTCTTTCAACTGCTGTGTCCACAGTGTTTGGTCTACAGCCATCATTTTACCCTCAAAACGTCGCCATCGTTCTTCTCTTTCCAACACAGTGTCTTTCAAAGCTCAGAGATGTAAACCCTTAAAACTGTGTGGATCCAAGTGGAGGGATCACATTTTAGTCATTCAGTGATTCAAAGAATATGAACTTTTAATATTCATTCAGATGTTTTCTGACTCTAAATAGTCTTTTCTCATTCTTTAGGTTTTTCTAATTTACATTTAAAACATTTTCAGCTCTTTTCCAACTTCTTCTCTGTGGTTGTCAGCTTTTAGCAGTTCAGCTTTTTTGTTTTCAGGTGCAAATTTCTGTATTTTTCATCTCATTCAACATTTTTAACTTAAAATTCAGCAATTAATTCATTTCAGTGCATACATTCAGATTCAAGCATTCACACTGCAGTTTCTTCAGAAAATGCACTTTCTAGTTATTATTATTATTATATTTTATTATATATTCAGACGCTTTTTGTACTGTATCTCCTTCAAAACCGTTCAACTTAGAAAACCATTCAAACACCGTTAGATTCCTCTTCTTTTGGACATGACTGCTTCTATTTTTCTCATTTTAACATTTATATTTTTAATTTTATTCAACTTTTTCAACAAAAATTTCCCATGTATTTCAATGGGGAGACCCTTCAAATCCTCATTCAACTTACTCATTTTCAAACTGTATCTACTTCAACATAGGTTGACATAGAGCCACCATTCAAACTTTAAAACGAAGCCAAGACATTCAACTATTCAACTTGTATTTATCTTTTCAATATCTGTTATACTTTTTCTTCAGTTCCAGTTTAAGTTTCATGATGTTTTTTCAGCCGTTTCAGAGTTTATAATGGGTGTGTATGGGACGGAATGTTGGGGCTAGAGTGAGAAGGCTCAACTGCTAGAGTGAGAGGAGCAAAAAATTAATCTGAAAATATTTTTTAAAACTGCTGCTGTGTCCACGGTGTTTGGTCTACAGGTATGATTTTACCCTCAAAACGTAGCCATCGCTGTCCTCTTTCATCCAATGTGTTTACTATTGTACTAGGTGTTATGGTTCTTTCATAAATGTCACCAAAGCACAGCCTCCTCCCTCCAACTCCTCCATAGACTCTAATGTTAAAATGGCTCAGAAGGTTCGTTTGAAAATCAGAAGAGCATGGTGTTTTTACACTGTCACCACGTCCATATAATAAACTCCACAGGCATGAAAACTGAGAATTAGGTAGACTGGACATTGCTGCCGCTCACGGTGAAGGAATTTCGTCAATAGGACCTGTACTTTTCATTTGGGAGCGATTTGTTTCGCCTGACTTTTCTGTTCATTTTAAGCAGCAAAAGTGAGGTGCATGTCTGTGTGTGTGTGTATGGAGCCCTGGCTCAGTCACTATAGCAACCAGGCTCACACCTGCCTGCCTAACGAGCTCTCTCTCACTCTGCCAAGATTCATCTTGAACACTTCTCTTTCAACAGCTGCTGTGTCCACAGTATTTGCCCTACAGCCATCATTTTACCCTCAAAATGAAGCCATCGTTCTTCTCTTTCCAACAGCGTGTCTTTCAAAGCTCAGAGATGTAAACCTTTAAAACTGTGTGGATCCAAGTGGAGTGATCATATTTTAGTCATTCAGTGATTCAAAGAATATGAACTTTTAATATTCATTCAGATGTTTTCTGACTCTAAATAGTCTTTTCTCATTACTTAGGTTTTTCTAATTTACATTTAAAAACATTTTCAGCTCTTTTCCAACTTCTTCTGTGTGGATTTCAGCTTTTAGCAGTTCAGCACTTTTGTTTTCAGGTGAAAATTTCTGTATTTTTCATCTCATTCAACATTTTTAACTTAAAATTCAGCAATTAATTCTTTTCAGTGCATATATTCAGATTCAAGCATTCACACTGCAGTTTCTTCAGAAAATGCACTTTCTAGTTTGTCTCTTTGATGTTTTCCACTGATGGGGTTATCTGGCATCTGGGTCTATCTGGAGGTGTTTGGAGTGAACAAGCGGCGGGCAGCAGTCTGACATTGATGCTAAAGCCAAAAGAATAGGTCAATGTGTCTGCTGGTTTGTAAATGCGCTACACAAATGAGATGCCCACC
Source organism: Oreochromis aureus (assembly GCF_013358895.1). Lineage (NCBI taxonomy): Eukaryota > Metazoa > Chordata > Actinopteri > Cichliformes > Cichlidae > Oreochromis > Oreochromis aureus. Next base: position 10,072,685 of record NC_052943.1, on the reverse strand, counting down.
ACTCAGCGCAGCGTGGTGCCCGGAGGGTGCCGGAGTGTCACAAGCCGTTAGCCAAAGTGAGGCAACGGGCGCTGACACCAGTCAGAATGGCAGATGTCCACACGACTAGGCAGGGTGGCACATGAGGGCACGGGATAGGCCGGGGCTGGCTTGTACAGGCTGTCCCCCCTGGACATGGCAGGAAGCAGACAGAGGCGTTTCTATCATGGGCAGCAAGCTGTACCCACCACAACTCGACCTATTATAAACACGGAGCCACATTAAAGACTGACAAAACTGATTATAAGCTGATAATGAAGGCTGACCTGACGGAGACGTGTGTGCACATATGTGTGTGTGTTACCTGCTACTGTATGTCTATGTTCATGAAACACTCAATTCTTCAAGTAAGTGTTTAGTAAGTTTAGTGTTAAGATAGGAATAAGAGGATTTAGGTTGTGGTGTTGTTGCAGTAAAGGTTAATCAGTTAATGCAGCAAAATAAAGGTTAAGAGGCCAGAAGAAAAAAGCCACGTGAGTGAGTGTGTATATAAGTGGTGCTGTTGTGTTGTGTATATGTACAACTTATTCATCATGTTTATACACTGTATAAAAAAGATGTAAATTACCTCTGGGATATCACCCACTGGACTGAGAAGTCCTGCTTTAAAGCCTTGACTTGAGCATTTTAGCTGCGACCGTGCTTTCAGTCCCCTCCTCTGTGGAACCAGGTTCCATTTAGATTCAGGAGACGCTCTTTACTTTAAAGCTTAGGCTTCTGTCTTTCTACACTATTCACAGGGTCTGATTTTTAGCATTTTATCTCTATTATTGTCTCAGTCTTTACCTTACAATGTAAAGCACCATCGAGGCTGTTGTTGTGATTTGGTGCAATATTATGAAAACTGAATTGAATTGAACCATATTAGATATTTGGAACCAGAAATCACAAATGGCAGTAGATCTGACAACAAAAATTAAGAAATTGACCAAAACTACATGCATAAATTACAAAATTAACATTTTGTAGCATTAAATAAGCCTCTGTCGGCCATGACAGCTGTAATCAGCTGCTGTTTCTCCTGTTGTCTGTATGAAAAACTTTTTTCAGACACTATATTTGAATATATTTGAATAACACTGACACAATAAAAGGAAAAAATGTGTGTCACTTAAATAGTTGGCAACATTTTATGTTTCTAATGGGAGTCACCTCAAACACTGGCTGGTGTTCATCTATAGTGAGTGTAGTTTGACAGGTCACTGTTTACCTCAGCTGTCAAAATGCCGGGTATGAAGCAGCCGCACATATTTATTCTTAAGAAAAGGAGTCCAGTATGGAACAATTAGTCAGTGAAGCTCACCTCTATCTGATGACAGCGATACTGAGGTGAGTTGTTGAAGATATCCTGAATTCTCTGTGAGTAGGTGTTGGTGTTTCTGCTAGTGTGTTAGCCGCTGTTAGCCAGTGTTGCTGAAACTTTCATTGAAGTGGATCTAATGCTTTCAGAGTCAGGCAGTTAACGAATAAACTTTCATACATGTGAGAATGTAATCAAACTGTTCCCATATGGAAAAGAAATAGTAAAAACTTATAAAAGACTTGCATAAGGTGTGGCCTACTTCATATAGTGAATCATATAAGGCTTATATGATTTACTCATGAAAGTGGCCACTTTCTCATTACTTTCATATATTGTTTTAGGAAGTATCCAAAACATACAAGTTTCATTTATACAATTTTTCAAGGGATCTTATATCTGTTTTCACTCTTGTATGCTTTTCATATAAGTTTCACACAAGACAGATATAAACTTTATAAGATTTATATATATCTTTTCGATATGGGTTTATCAGACTGAAAATGTGATTTTTAGGACACTTGAGCCTAGCGTTAGCTGAAATAACATTAGCTTATAACCAGCTGTTGTTGTTATAGCCAAGTCCTCGTCTGCTGTAAAAGAAATCCTATTTTATTTTCTTGGCTTTTAAAATATTAATGTGACCATTTTCAACATTGGCCTTGTTGTATATGTTTTTATATCCAGGTTTCATTTTTGTGATTTGTAGTATAAAAAGTTCAAATATTTAATTTGTGACTGCCTTTTACTAATTTTATTAGTTTCATAATCAAAGTTTTTGTTTGGTAATTGTTTTTTTGTTGTTGTTCACGTTAGTCTTAAATTGGTTCAAACAGTTTATAATTGTACTGTGTTGTTATTGGATTGTCAGTCATCTGTAACGCATTAGGGACTGCACTAACTTGTACAAAAGGTGCTGAAGATATAATTACTGACTGATTCATTAACTGATTGTGAGCCCAGACTTGAAAACCATCTCTGATTTCTTGATTGATTCATCACAAGTCTTTGTTGGCTGGATTTCTGTCAAGTGAATTTCCATGCATGGACTGATCCTCTTCCTACTTAAGAACCGATATCAGGAGAGATGGAATAAAAAGTTTCAGATTCACACATTATGTTGCGTATGTGTCAACACAATCATAGAAGGTTGTTTGTAGGATTTCCATTCACTCCAACGAGGCAGCTTTGCATTTAATTAAGCACAAAAAACTAAAACCTTGGTCGTCGGTGGGCCAAGACTGTGTGCAAGAGGTGAATTTAAGGAGTTTTAGCTACACTTATATAAGGTCTGATTTCATGTGCTGGCAGACCCTTTCTGCCTGTTCCCCCTCTCCTCATCTTCTCTTCTCCTCCCAGAGATTACCTCGATTACTCTGGCAAGACATCAGAAGCAAATCAGTAAACAGGGAGAAAGCAAGCAAGCGAAGAATTACTGTTGCATGACTAAAAGTGTAGCGCTATCATAGCTAGTGGGCATCTGCCATCTCACAGAGAGGAATATACTTTGGTCAAACAAAAGATTCTTTTTTTTCTCTTTTCTTTCTTAAACGTGTCAGATGCATGCGAACGTTAAGGACGAGACTGACAGCTATATGTGTGCAAACTGCAGTTTAGCTGCACAGTTCATGAATAAAGTATCCATTTAAGATCAAACGTGCACCAAATTTCAGCTCAGCTGACAGAAGATGGAGCTGGAGCAGATACATCGCTGCAGAGCTCCATCTCAACAGATGACAACATTTCCCGTTCCATATTGTATTTCTTCTTTAATTATGAATCCATAAGTGAACCAAACCATGCTGTGTTCCTGCGTTTACCCACAGCAGCACATCATCCGGAGTGATTGGCTCATAAAACATGTCTAATCTGCTAATACTGAATGAAGAAAGCCCATCATCTCGCCAAGACTTAAGACAAGCCTTCCTCTTCCCCCCCTTTGCCTTTGTTTTCATCCCTGATAGAAATAGCAACACATGGGCCACTGTGTTTGTCTTTAAGATGGCACACAGCTAATCCTGTGTGAAGCTGGAGGGATCTCTTCAGCTACTCTTGTCAGCGTTGATTTGTCAACAACAATCTTTTCATTTTCTCTGTAAGCTGACACCATCATGTCTGCGCGATAATGTGATAGAGGCGAAGCCGGATTGAATCTGAGCAGGGTGCGTTCAAAAAAGCCGGGCCGCCACTATGCCACTGTACGAGTGGAGTCTTTGTGGGCTTGTGCACTGTGGCTTTAAAAAACAAAACACAAGCTCAACAGTTTAACAAACAAGCCAACTAACTGAAAAAAATTAAAAATGTTGACTTAACTGTGCTGTTTTTGAGGACGCAGAAAGGAGGAACGCATATATATGCAGCGCCCATTTAATCACGCAATTGTTTGAAATAAGGGGACGAGTATTGAAGGTAATTAAAGATTCCAACCATGACTGCCTGGCTGGTGAATATGTAGCTATGAGCAAAAGAAGCAAACAACAATTAAAAAACCTCAATAGGAACACCCAGCTTAAAGCGAGCAATCATGTCCGAGATGTTGGGCCTAAATGAGGATGTTGTTTTCTCTTTTCTGTTCTGTCAATCTCCGCCAGAAAGCGATTTCCTCCTGAAGAGTGGCGGCCAGGGCTAAAAGCATGTTTTAATAAGCGCACTGACACATCCATCTTTGTTTCTGAGAGATAAGTCACAACGAGCGCGGAGCAAAGCATCCGGGGCTCGCTGGAAGGATGCCCATTGCTGCGTATCAGTTGAATGTGCTTAGGCGCACAAAAACACACAAACATGCACTTACAGTCAAGCTCACAGCATGCATACGCATACATACAGAAGAGCTGTCACCCTAACTTAAATCCTATTTATCACCAAACCAGTGGAATTTCTTTTTTTTTTCTCTCCTTGGAGCCGAAGGTGGTTGGCATGTTCACTTTATGCCTCCTCGGAGATTAGTGAATTCAGCCTTGCTCTGTTCCCACTGTGTCTCCTTTTAAGTCTTCTCTCTTATACTCCCCCTTCCTCTTCTTCTTCACATCACCGCATTACATTAAATGTGCTTTTATTTGTTTATTTATTTATTTGTTGTTTTTCATCTGGGGGGGGAGAAAGGAGTGAAGTCTCAGATACCTGGGACTTATAGCCGGCTGGGGCTGGCAGCTGTGCGTGTGATTGAGGAGCGTGACAGAAATGTCCTCATTAGGTCTCCAAATGCTGGGTAGGGAAGGAGGTGAGGAGAGGAAAGGAGAGGAGAGGAGACATAGAAGGCGAGGAGAAAACGGAGAAAAGTTTGGGAGCTTTTGACACTTGCCGCCTTTTATCTGTGCGGCATCTAAAGTTATGTGTGCTCTAAAAGATATTCATGCACAGGCTCCAGTTCACACTCTCTTTCTCTCTCTTTCACACACACACAGAGACACACACAATGAGTCACAAAGTGCACTGGAGTAACTGTAAGTCATTATTATACACTATTAATTAAAGAGAAATAATAGAAGCCAGATGAACTTCTGTTCAGCCTAATTATCATGTCTTTGATACCAAATTGTGCAGAAAAAGTGAGCCGAGTCAGACGGAGCGAGCGATGGGGAGGCTCAGGCTGGGACTTGGGGAGTGGAACTTGGTGAGTGGAGGATCTCATACTGCATCCCAATATGGCACCCGTAACCCTTCCTTGAAATCAAAGCTCAATTTCTTAATTGCAGAATGAAATGAGACACACATGCACAGAAAGAGAGGCTTTTTACCGTAGAGGCGGACTACGGGGATGATAAAGGGACCGGAAGAACCGGGTAGCAGTAGGGGGTAAAGGGGAAGAGGAAGCGGTTTGCTCAGGGGAAAACTGCAACAACAAACAACAATCATCTGTTTTATCTCGCTGCCTTTTCTCCACATCTCGCCCTCTGAGTGCATCGAGTGATCTTTGAACTCCGAGCTTCCACGCCAACTCCCCTGTCGCCTTGTTTACATGTTGTTACCGCCGCTTCGTTCGCTGCGCGCTGATCATTAACATCATTATGTGTCTATGATACCACACGTCGAATCAACAAATCAACTTTTCTTCCGAACCATCTCTGCTGGTCTAATGATCAGACCAACTTTGTAACCCCGTCTTTTTGCTGAAATGTTTCTTCACTTGTTGTCATTAAAGTGCTGTGAAAACACACCTGTTTGTTGCTGTTTGTCACGGGAGCACAGTGCAGCCGGCGGCTCTGCTCTGTCTGTATGAGAGATGAGATCCACTGCGGAGAGAGCCAGACGGAGCCACGGCAGACCCAACGGGGGTAACAACGGGGCCATTGGTGGCAGCTTTTCAGAGAGGTATTCAGCAATCAATAAAAATGTGAATAAGTCAAACAGGAGAGAGATGGAGATGTAGAGGGAGAAAGGAAAAGTCAAGAAGATAGGGGAGAGGGAGAGAGGAAGAGGGAAGGAGAAAGTGGTGGCACAGCTGAGGTTGACACTAATGAGGAGCCTTTGTGATGGGTCCTGACAGAGGAGAAGAAAGCAGAATCCCCCGACACCGATGCTCCACAACACTCCTCTGCTTAATTGGGAGAGCCAGAGCCCACAACCAGAGAGTGTGTGTCAGAAAGCATGTGCATCTGTTTTAGTTGGAGTAAGTGAATGTAAGACAAAGTAGACTTATATATATGCTCACTCAATTAAGCCTTCACATTGTATGTTGGTGTATGTAATAGAGATAATGTAGATATTCGCAGCTCACTCCATGTTCTTGGTGGATTTTCACACTTTTTTGGTCTCGAATTTCACGCTTTTAGTCGATGTTGGCAAGATATGCGGCTCGGAGCATTAAATGCACACTGATGGCTTTGAGGTTCACACGTCAGATATCTGCAATCTTCGCACATTCTTTAAAAGTGTCAGGAATCCGGTGTCATAAGCCAATCCTTCATTTTGCATTACCCGCAAATGTACATGCGTACTGTAGGGGCCCTGCTAACACATTGTCCACGGCGACAAGGCTCGCACGCTTGCATGAACCGAAAAAGGGCAGCGCAGCATCCGTGCACATGCATGCACTTAAAAGCATGCGCTTGTGTGCAGACACGAGTTGTGGAGGGGGGACACAATCGCTCGCTCGCTCCCTGCGTTGCAGTTTCCATCTTTGACTCTGAATCAATCATTTTTAATTTATCAGAAGGGATTTGTGTCATGAAGGCTGATGCCAACTCCAATAAGAGGGAAAAAAACAACACAACAGCAGTGAAAAAGCCAAAGCAAATCCCTGCTCTGATGCGATTATACACACAACCAAATCAGGGCTGACTTGAATAGACACAGAACACAAAATCATATTAAGGGAAATTCGATGTGGATGGCATTACATTGCTCCCAATCTCCCTTTCCCACCCCCCCTTACCCCCTTTCTGCTCTTCTCTCCCTCATTCTTTCTTTGACTTTCTTCCTCCATTTCTCCCTGTCCCTCTTCTGTCATCATCATCATTGCTTCCTGATTTTTCATCGCCAGTGACCTGAAAAATTCCTAACCAGTGACTTATATGTTCCCCTTCCTCTTCTCTGAGTTGATCCTCTGTTTTCTGCTCGCAGCACTAAATCTGCCATCCACCTCCTCTAAGGGGAAAAACCCTTGTCACACAGGTAGGACCTGGGATAGATGGCAACAGATAGAAGATACAGTGTAATGTTAACCCTCAGTGCAAAAACGCCCCCCAAAACAGCATTGTGCAAAAAGCGTCCATTTAAAAACAGTTGAAATGTGGCCACAGCAAAAGCTCTCCCGCAATAATGTTCGATTTTAATGACAAAACAGCTATGCTGCAAGCAGGAAAAGGGAGGAAATAACCACACCTTTGCAATCAGCGAGAGAGGTGAGTCAGGGAGAGAAACTGTGAGGTATGGAGCAGGGGAGGGTGGGCAGGGTACAGTATAGCGAGAGAGAGGGTGAGCGAAAAGAAGCTGAAGAGATAGATAGAGTAGGGTTGTTATGTCAGAGGCAGTCGAGCTGCTCTCATCTTGCCATTATCTCAAGCACCCTCACATTACCATAATAATGGCTTTTAACCAAATGTAGCACTCTCCAAAGCAACACAGGCAGAATCTGTTTTAACCAAATGTAAAACACTCGTTGGCAGGCAGAATCTGAGGGGCTTAACGTTAACATCACCATAGACTCACGAGTGCCGTGTGGAAAGCATGTGTGGGTTTGAGTGGGAGTTTCAAGCTGGATATAGTCTACTGATGTAGTCTTGATTATACATATAATCTACAAAGAGCATTTTGTGTGTCATAAACTCACCCACAGATATACATCGACTGTGAACGTTCAGCAGCCGAACATATCGGGATCCACATTTATACTTCTCTGTGTGTGTGTCTGTTCCTAATTGTCGTACGAGTGCTGCTATGTGTATATATACATGTGTAAGTGTGTAAGTGAGCGCATGTGTGTGAGTCAGAGTTGAGCTCCAGGTCTGGCCAGGTACTCTGCATGTGTTTCCCCCTGTCCAGATGGCCTCTCGGCAGGCCTGGGCTGGGGCGCAGGGTGTCCTCCTGCCCTCCTGCCCAGCCACTGCAGAAGGTCGACTCGACCGTGCCGCCTGCCTGCCCTGCAATGCCGCCTTCCAGACCCACACTTCAATGCCAGAGAAAAAAAGAGAGCCAAAAAAATGGCATTGAAAGCCAGCTTGTGCCATGTATGTCGTTGAGCAGGTGGATTTATAGCAGTGCCCTTCTATTAAACCGACCGGAGGAATGTGACATTTTCCTAAGCCGTATTGCTCTTCCTCTCTTTCACAGTCTCCTTTTTCTGCCTCTTCTCTTTCAAGCTGCCCTGTCCTTCTTCCTCTTTGCCTTACTTTTGTAGAAAGAATCGTTATTGTACGAGCATGTGTGTGCGATGCCAGGAGGGTGTGGAGACCCACAGATGGTCAGGGTGGTTCCCACTCAGTGAGATCTGGGTCAGAGCCCGCTCTCAGATTAGTGGGCCTTACTCGTGAAGCACCACCCACAGATTTCTGGGCAGACCTGGATCTGACACAGAGGTTTTGTTTTGTTTTGGAGCACGCTCGTCCATGATATCATATTGTTTCTGCTCTCCTTTGAAAACAGGGATGTCACCTTTGTGTGTATCTGACTCTTGGCTTGGCTTGTGTTGTTAGTGCATCTTTGTGGGTACGAGACTAAGCTGTGTGTTCAAACAGAAGTAGAATAAAGATTTAAATTCTTGTGCACTGCGAAAACCTTTTGCCTGTAGTCCTGTTTTCTCGGTCTGTTTAAGTCTGCATAGTTCAGAAAACAAAGCAGTCCCTTGATAATTATTTCCAGTGTCTCCTATGGCAGAAAAACCGGGCTGCTACAGCGACAGCAAACAAAGACCACAGTGAAAACAACAAATGTACAGATATACACAACCACAGAGGGTCCTGAACTTCACATATTTAAAAAAGAACTCATAATAAAAATAAGTTTGCACGTGCTTTTCCACAGTTCTAACTCATGCTCAGGGTCACTGTGGTGATGGAGATGTTGCTGGTGGTTATGTGGACTTGAGGTAACAATGAAGGACACTTCAGCAGGGTGAGCGCTAAAGGCAGCATCGCCTCACGTAAGAGCGCAGCTTCAATAGCACAGCAGGAGGAGTAGATGCTTTAAAAATGCAGGGTTAATGGTTAGTTCCCCGGTGGCTCCTGTAAACACGTTGGAAGTTTGGCTCTTCTAGACCTGAGGCACACTTCTTTCAGGTGGATTCTGCTGGAATAAAAACTGTAAACATTTTTTTGCACAGTCTCAGAGCATTATACCTCCACAGTGCAGGTGTCTTAGGAGCTTTCAACCTCTTGGATCTTTCATTCAACTTGGACCTTCTCTATTGTAGAAGGTGCAGTCCTGGTGTTCTGATATTAACAATAAAATACCATATTTGATTAAATCTGGCTGCTCTCCCCATAAAAGCATTCTCCTTGTATATTTCTGGACTTTTTCCACCACTGCTGCAGTCTTTTTTTCTGATTGGTCCCAGAAAGCCACGTTTTGAACAATTTCCATATGCGAATCTGCAGTTTTACCGAGGACCTTAAACTTGAACAGGTAGAAAACATCCACGTCTGCGTAAACCTGACCTGAATTTCACATCAAAGCAATGAGAGCTATGACCCAGTGACCAGGCAGCAGTTTTCAGTGGAGAAGCAGACAGGAGCTCAACAAATAGGCCCTACTTTTTTTTCTTCTTTTCACCAGCTATGTTGTGAAATATGCGTTAAATTTTTTCTCACAGGGTCAAACTGTCAATGTTGAGTTGTATTGTATCATCCTGAGGCATCTGAGGGAAAACATTCAGCGCAAACAACCCGAACTGTGATGCACCCCATTGTGCAGCAGCGTGCAGTCGATTTTAAATCCAGAGTATTCTGCCACACAAGTACAGCCTTCTCTCACCAGCTGCACTACATGCCAGAGTGGCCTCCCTACGAAGTCTCTTCCTCAAATTAAAATCCAGTGGTCAGAAAGGATCTTCCAGGGAGCAATCTAAATTTGAAGCTATCCTGGAAGGAGTCTGGAAGTCCACAAAGTCACTTTCTTGACAGAACAATCAATTAGATTTAAACCAGTTATGGGCAAAACATTGTGGGCACACCTCATATGTCACTGTCTCAGTGATACCTCAAGCAACTTTTGTCTGAACACCTGCCAACAACACAATAACGATAGTAAACCCTTAAGCTATAAAAGTAGAATAGAAGATGAAAAACTCACTTCACTAAGTTTCCAGTCAGCGCCTCACCGTGCTACCTGCTCTTTTTGGTACGTGCTCAGTGGAAGTTGTAGAGCTGACCGGTCAGTAATACAAGATGCATAAGTCGGCATGACAGGACGTGCAGAGGGGTAATGGTGTCACAGTGTGTGCTGCAGCATCCTGTTGCTGTTACACACAGCACGCCACCATAAATTCTGTCAGCTTTCATTCTTCACAGAGGCTCTCAGGTCTTTCATACACACGTGTGGATCTACGCTGGTTCGTGCGCTGCCACGTGCACAAACGCCAACAAACACAGATCCCAAACCGGCATTAATTACAATCACAGCCACTGTGCTTGTGTGTATGGGCTGCTAATGGGAAGTGACAGGGGCTGCGGCGATGTAGTCATCACTCCGGGCTTCCTGCCGTTCCCCACCCTGCCCCTCCGCCTCTCAACCCCCAGCTGAGCTTGACATCTCTATCTTTGTAGCGTGGTCACCTGTCATTCTTTGAGCTGTCTGTCAGCCAATCGCTCGCACTGACAATTGTATGTGCACACATGATCACTCACACACACACAGGAACATAAATATGCAGCACACATGCACATTTCCCACATGCATGTCTGCTCTCACCTTATAATTGTGCTTATACCTTATATACTATATCATTATGCACGCATGCAATGAAAAAGTAGAGACATGTGCACCCGGCAGTGTTTTAGGGTTAGATTTCTGCCTCATATTCAGTGTCCCTGCATGTATTTTTTCAGACAAGTGAGTGCGCACAAAGGTGCTGGATTCAAAAGCTTCAGTCTGCATCAGAATAAAAATGACTAAAGCCTCTACAGCAAATGTGTGGCTTCTCACCTCATTCATTATGTAATGAGAGTAACAGCCCTCCTCCCGCACCTCTTTTCTCCTCTGCTCTCACTCCTCGCCTCCCTCTCTCCACCCCGTCCTCCCCTCAGCCTTCACCTTCTGTTCACCACCTGTATGGGAACAGATTCTCTCCTCTCTCCACATGACACTTCAATCTGTTCTTCAGCACATAGAAGGATCGAGTGCTGGCATTTTCATCTCATTTCTACATCTTATTTTTCTCCGGCACGTGGCAGTTGGCGACTGACATGCCTGGGTGCCGCCTCGGGTCAAATTTTAAAAGGTTAAAGGTCTGACATTTGAACGCGGAGCCAGAAGGGTTGATCTTCACGTACACGTGATGCAAATATACATGCGTGCACGAGACATTTCGGCATGTTTGTAAATAAGCGCGCTTGTGCGTGACCTTAAATGGCTCGCCCTAGTTGTGCGGTTTCATATTTGACGTATGAGCCGGTCAAGCTTTGAAGCCTTGTTTCACACTTTACAAGTAGATTTGAAAGCAGCATTTGATCAGTATTATATATATATATGTGAATCCTAAAAATGCCAAAAGAAAGAGATGAGTGTTGTGAATGACATGAGATAAATGTCAGACGGGGATGATTCAGATGGATGCAGGAAGACAGGAGGAAGAACGAACAGCAGGTGAGAGGAAAAATCATTTATGTACTTGCACACACACACACACACACACACACACACACACACACACACACACACACACACACACACTCATAAATGCATGTTATTGAGAGGTGGCAACAGCAGGCTGATGGTTCCTTCTCACTGCTAAAGAAACAACTGATGACAATTCCATTAATCCTGTCAGTCCTCTCCCTCCATCTCTCTCAATCCCCCTCTCTTTCGCAGTCCTTTTATAGATGAAAGGGTTCCACTTTTTCTGTCAATGGCCTGCAGTCATCTGAATTAAACATTGATTTTATCGGAAGTTTAGTCACTGCGTCCGTGACGACTCGCTGCCTCCTCAAAAGCCATTTGTGAGCGTCTCATCGCGGAGGAGCGCAAAGCCAAGGAGAGAAGGATGAAGGAGATGAGAGATGGAGAGGAGAGAGTTAGAACAGAGGAGACGAAGTGAGGGGGGGTTTCAAGAGGACAACATTAAAATGAGAGCAGGGAGATGGATGAGGACTGAGGGGAGCCGAGCAGGGAGACACAGGAGAACACAGGGGGGATGAGAAGAAAGAACAAGGGATTCGGCGAGCAGCAATTAAGAGAGGAAGAAGGGAGAGGAAGAAAGACTCTCACAGAATAGAAAGGGGAAAGAGTTTTTTGAAGTACAATGTTCAAATCTCTCTTTTGTTCCCGTCATTGTCCAACACCTGCCACAACTCATCTCCGTAAAACTCCCTTCCCTTTCCCTCCCATTCCCATACCACCGCACAGGCCCACTTTCTTCTCCTTCTGAAATATTAAATACGGTTTCGGCGTCTTCGGCCGGGCAGCCGCTGTTGCTCTCAGCGAGTGGATCGGTGTTAAAATAAAGACAATTGTGCTTTGACTTCCACACAGAACCTCCTCGGTTTCGCATACATAACCTCTGGTAAGAGAGAGGAAAATAAGGTTATGTTGACACCCGGCTCGTGAGCACAGCAGCCAAACTAGGATAAACAGAACAGGTTGACCTCTAGCTGGGAATGCTCAGGCTTTGCTGTCATCCTACCTCAGGCCACAGCTTCCCTTTTCTTCTTACTCCATGCTTCTTTCCCCTCTTTCTCCATCGGAGGTTTGTTGTTGGGCACCCCGAGGATGTGAGGAGATGAAAGGGAGCTGATCTCGAGGGAGCACCGCAAATGAATGGGGGGGGCCCTGCGCTCTCTTGGCGCTCATTCCCCGCAGTGGCGCGTCATCTCTCGTGATGAGGTGTCTCCGGGGTAGGTCGGTGGGATTTGGGAACTTTGGTTCACATTTTTCCCGCTTCATAAGTGCATTATACACACACACACACACACACACATACACACACCTTGGTGGATACGGTCCCAAGTGAAAATTACGACTAAAACTTCCACTCTCTGCTGTATTCGTGCTCATAGGGTATGTTAGGCTCGAGGGAAAGTAAAAAGGGAATTCAATATAGATAACAGCCAGACTGAGCTAAGGAAGCATAATACAACTAATGGGCTAGTTCTCATAGATTTCATGAGTATCTCTCTCCTCTCCCACTTGATTTCTCTCTGCGGCCTTCTGGCAGCTTGAGGTGGAGTTCCCTCACATTCATGGCCCCAGGGTGGCACCGCTTTGGCTCCCAGAGTGCACTACTGCACTAGGAATACCTTCCCATTTGGGTCAACCCCGCTCTCCTTTATCGCCCTCTCTTTTTGTCTTTCCCCTCGGTGTCTCTCTCTCCCTCTCTTGCTCTCTTTTTGCTGCAGTAGGTATGAATAATTAAACCTGCGTTTCCTCTTCTCTCATGTCATGTCTCTGTCTGCCACCCCTCTCCTCCCGCCCTCTCCGCTGTGTCTCTCACTTGGGCTGAAGTGTTATAACAGAAGTGAGTCATTTAGAAGAGGGAAAAGGCTGCAGATCAAGGAGAGTTGAGTTCAGTTTGGAACTTGACATGTTACATAAGCTGTCACTGTGTGTTATTGACTGATAGAACGAGAGACGGAGAAGAGGAAGAGAAACTGAAAAGGAAGTGAGTAAAGGTGAGACTGTGATAATGGCGCATGGAAAGAGTGAGGATCAGGAGCGAGTTAAGTAGAGTGATGTAGCATCAGAGGTGATAAAGTTGCATTTTCTAGTATTGTGTTGTAGCTTTATTTTCAAGGGCAGTATGCAAAAAGCATGTAGCGGCCTGAAGGATCCACAGCTGGGCATTAAAATGTTGTCCGTGAGAACCTGACTGTCCTTCGAAATAAAAAGAAAAGAAAAGAAAAGAAAAGAAAAGAAAAGAAAAACTAAATCACCCAATACAATATTTCTATACTGACAGCTTCCTCCTGTGGTCAGAGTAATTATGAATTGGTTGCAAAAGAGATTGCTCTCCTCTTCCATTTTAAAGTGATGCATAATGTACATTTTGCTCCCAAAACCTAAACTTTGTGTCGATTGTTGTTTGAGGATGATTTCCTTTAACTAAAACTCTGCCTATAACCCTCACCAAGTCCTTTTCCCTGAACTTAACCAAAGAGGTGAAAAATATCTCTACTATCACTTCCTGTGCAGGCACCGAATCAAAATACACTCCTCTGCGTTGTATTATCATTACTGTATAAAAGATGGATGAAGCCATAATTATGTCTCTCAATGAGATAATGTCTTGTTGGCTTGGGTCTGGCATTATTCTGATCCAACTATATTTATAGAGCACTTTCCAGCAGTGAAATACAAAATGCATATTAATCCACTTTAAAAGGAAAAATAGTAACAGTGAAACACAGAAAAATAGAATTAAAATAGACATTAAAATATGTCCACAGCAAAGGTTTGGTCTCCCCGGTGTTTCAGTGTTGCCGTGGGGACAACAAGAAGCGACTAGTCAGCCAATCTGAGACCTTTGTGGGTTGTGTATGTGTAGAAAGCCAGACAATACATTTTTAAAATGTATCCTAAAATGAACAGGTAAGCAGCATAATTATTTCAATTTAATATATTTGAACATGAACATGTGTTTGTGTCGCCAAACATGAGTGCTAGCTAGCCTGGCTGTAAATTTGTTAATTTTATTTTATTCTATTTTATTGTGTACAGTATCTTATTCTTATCCTCTTATCTTATTCCAGTGTTTTTCTAATTTTTGCTATGTAACTTTGCACTGTCCACTTTCTGCTGTAACAAAACAAATTTCCCACGTGTGGGACTAATAAATGTTATCTTATCTTATCTTAAAAGTGCATCCATACTTCAAGGTGATATTAAAGGGAATGTTCCCTCACTTTGTGAGGCACACCTGTACAAAATCTTGCTAGTGCAAGTATCTAATCAGCCAATCACACAGCAACAAGGCCATGCTTTTATGCTTGTAGACATGATCAAGATGGCCTGCTGAAGTTCAAACTGAGCATCAGAATGGAGAAGAAGGACAAGTTAAATGACTTTGAACGTGAATGCTCTATGCTCTATTTGATTATAGAAATTAAAAGGTTAAATTGTTTTTATAAAAGTATCACATTATACCACATGCTGGTGCATAACACATTTAAAGTCATGATGTCACTTGGTATTAAAGCATTACATGCTCTTCTGCATGATGACTCGTGCATGTAGACCAGTGTTACTGTAAAGAATTTTAGTCCAAGACGGATGGCATCCAGAAATGAGCCAATGACTCTGAGCAAAGGCTGGTTCAACCTAAATGAGTCTTGACCAAGACCAGAGTGGCTTCAGTATTGAAGTTTAATATTTACTGTAGCTGAGACTGATGGCCAAGAGTTCACATGAACCCAGGACAAGTTAAAAAATAGATTTTTAGTCAACAGTGTGTACAGCACATTCTTGGAACCTTAGTAGTTCCCGTACTCAAGTTCAAACGCAACAGTATCACATTTATTGTTCACCTGCGAGCAAACTTACTTTATGAGCCTACAAATCACATCAGAACATCACACGTCCTTGTCTTTGCACACCATTTTCCCCTGTGAGTACCCATTAACCCTTCTCTAATCTGTGTAAGCCTGCGTCTTCCTCTCTTCCATCTTTCCCCTTCCCTCCAACTCTTTGACAACTTCTTCCCTCTTTCCGTCTCTCTTCCCTCAGGTGCTGTATTACCATAATGGCTTCCTGTGACGGTGATGTACTAAGCAGCGGTATGGAAATGCAACATGCCACGGTGCACATTATCCGAGCTGAATGCATTAGATGTCATTTGAGCGAGTGTACGCCAGTGCGGTCATAATGTGTTAAACTGTTCTGTGGGAAACAGTGGGACAGGAGGGGGACAGAGGGAGGGAGAGTGATGGTAAACTGCATTCCATTTACGGCGCTGTTAAAGTATTCTGCAGCTTGCGTGCAAAGAGGAGTGAGGATTAACGGGGAGATGAAAATAGGGAAAATGGCCTCTTGTCATTCTTTTTTGTATTCACCGCTGAGCGACTGTGGCGTTTTTAGCTGGTCTGCGTATGATGGTGCAACCTTAATATACACTAAATCTGCTCTTAACAGTGACAGATGTAAGAATATATATGACATTAGACAGATTACCATTTTTTTTAAACTGCAAACACATGAACAAGAACAAACACATGCAGATCTAAACAATATGGAAATATGGCCTTGGCACTCAAATGCAAATTTTTAAACAGCAGTGCTCTTTTTTGCCTTTAAGGTCATATTATTGTGCTTCAAATCTACATCTCATTTACATGCCTTTTTATAATGTTGATACTAAAACAAAAAGTAAAGCATTCACTGGCACTAACCTCTCAGATTTGACAATTTCAGCGCTGTTCTCTAGATATCACTTTCTGTTCAAATATTACAGCATAATTGGGATCATTTTCTCAATAATGCTGTCACAGTAAATGTAATTCCTCCCTGGATTATGTTCAGAGGCACCTTTTTCTTATAAACGAATTGTAACAAGGAGTCAAGGAAGGATACTTGGGTCTGTCCTTCCCTAATGTTAAATTAGCATTACCAATACCTATAAATGAGTAAGTCACTAAAGCCACTCAAAGAAGACATCCAGATTTTGGTTGTTGAAAAAACTGTTTGATGTCAAGCAAAAATGCTGTTCAACATGTAAAACTGCCACTGATCTCAAATGAGTGTACTTTGGCTTTTAATTTTTCACCTTTTTGTAAAGTAGCGTCTAATGTCTTTGCGCCTCACAGATTTGACAATTTCAACGTCTTAAGTTTTTGTGGTTTGATATTGTAGCTATTAGCAAACAGCGTACATGTAAATCACTGCCCCCTTCTGGCAGTAGTAGCACATTACACAGTAATAGACAGGCAAAAGATATGTAAGTAATTTAAGAAAAAAAATACTTGAGAAAACTATTATTTAATTTTTTATGTTTTGTTATTTGAAAAAAAAAATTATGTCACCCCCCCCCCAAAAAAAAAATCCACACATCCGTGTATTCAAACTGAGCCAATTGGCTGGAAGCAAGAAAGTCTCCTTAAACCAGTGGTTCCAAAACTTTTTTTGCTAGGTTCCCCTTTGTTTTCCAAGAAAGAATGTGGGACACTGTTTGTCCGTGATTTGGACAGCCCAGCCCGTGCTCCTGACGCAGGGGAAACAAATTCTGTCGGGGACACAAGATATGCTTCATCATATTTTCCAGTCTTTGGCTTGAAGGACGGAAGTTGGTTTGGAACCATACTTGGCGATGCATCATCCTTTGCTTTTCCCCCATCAAAAACCTGTCCATTATGCTAGCAGTGTCCAAGTGTTCTTTTTTCTTTTTTTTATTAAATTCATACCGCGCCCCTCCTGCAATGGCTCTGCACCCCCCACTTTGGGAACCATTGCCTTAAACAAAATCATTACATACCTGTCAGTCTGCTTTCATAGCTGGACTTGCAGTCAGATACTTGTATCATTTTCAATGTATTTTATTTGCAATGCTTTGCAATCATTAAACATGGTTTAGTCTAAGACGAAAGACCAACAGACATATGCAAAATCATTTAATGATAATATTTAAAATCTTAACATTGTTTTAAAAACAAATTTTAATCATCTTCACTTAACAGTAAATTATAATTACGAATCAGCATGCTTATTACTGCTTTAATTTTTACAGTAATAAATCCACAGTCATAAAAGTAGACAGACTGACTGATTACCAGATTAAATAGTTTTGATATGTAGTGTAGTTTAGTACATATGATATGACCGTCTGTTTCTCAGCTTTTTTTTTTTTTGTTACACCCAAGCCACAAACTATCCCCCAAATTCAGTGTTTTAGATAAGAGCTAATTGTACATAATTTTGTTGTTCTCTGTTTTCTGTTTCCTGTAACCAGCATATATTTTGTTGCCTTGTTGATGAGTTTTCTCAAAGATTTTGTTTTTTTTTAGCGATGCTCTTTTGTGATCTGAGTCATTTTCCACTGAATGGGACCTGCACGGCTATCTTCACAAAATACTTTTCAAGTGTTTTAGTTAATCCTGTAGTTCTTTTCAATAATCTCTGCAACGCTAAGAAGGCAGCTCTATACTAGGATATGTCTTGATTCACTACCGAAGAAACCAAATTAATTTACTAACATGTCACAAGCAGCATGATACGGCAGATTAGCCGGCAACAACTACAACAGTCAAGAGGACACCAAACTATCAAAAAAAATACAATTGTAGCTGCTGAGCAACCAGACAGGAAGCAGTTTTCCCTGTGCACAAATCTGAGACAGTCTCATTAATAAAAACAAAACAAACCTAAGACTCCCCACCTTCCACCTGTCTGTAGGTTGTGAAGGGTTTCTAAACGATGCTCCTTCCAGCTGAACAAAAAAACATTTGTGCAAAGCATGCCACGCACAGAACGGTTATCTGTTTTAGTGGATTCACTGAGGATCTGACATCTTCAACTGGTCCCTTGCATGTGTTAAGCCCTGCGGTCACACTCAAGGATGGCATGAGCAGTGAACGTTAATCAGCGATGAGGCAGATATGAGTTTGGTCATAGGCACGGCCATCCAAGTCAGGCTTCTGTACCAACTGGCGGCATCGGCCCTTGCAGCAGATGCTCCATCTTGAGTCTGTGGAGCATCTGCTCAAAGCTCAGTAAAGACACTATGCATTTATCTGACAGACATGAATTCACAGTATAAGAATCTGGGAAACACGTGGCTTAAATGATTAACTTGCAAAGCTCTTCGAGAATGACATACTTTCAAGAAAAGTAATGCGTAACATACAATACATTCCTTTTTTTGAGTAACAACCGCAACACTGGAGTAAAAGGATTTTGAATGTTATTCTGGATTTAACAGGGAGGCCGTAGCGTCTAAACTTTAGCCGTGCTCAGTCAACAGATTAAAACAAGCCACAGACTGAGCCAAACAACTTTGGGTTGATAAAAGATGGACGACCTGGTTCCACTTCCTCCCACTAGCTGCAATTACTGAACACAAATAGGCACATTAATCTGTCACTGCCATTGTCAGTCAAAGCCTTCACCTTACACTCCAGTTTTATAGCACCCAGTAATTAAAATCAAACTTATCATCAAACAGACCCACAAAGACAGTATGATGAAACCTACTTACAATGGCATAAAGCATCTTTGGCAAAAATGCATCTGTGGTGAACACTTCTTGTTTTAGTTTGACCTTTGTTCCATTCACTAACATGAATGAGAAAGGGTTAAAGACCTGTCCTGCAGCCAGGCACCCTCAGGGTGGAGGAGACATTTCAGCGTCACTTTTTACAGTGATCGGCTGGAGACAATTATCAACTTTAGCTGTTGAGCTGTGCGGTCTGTTTTCAGGTTTCTCACCCACACAGGCTCATAAAAAACTGGTGTTTCATGCATCATGTGACTCTTCTTCCCTCTCCAGTCAGAGTCACTATCAGATGATGATGATAAAATGGTGATGACAATCTATAAACAACATAAAATCTAACAGCAAATGAACCAAGCAATTAATGCGGCAGAAAATGATTAATTTGGTGATCTAGTGTACAGAGCAGTAAAATAAACAGTTTAACATGAGTTAATTATTTTATAGTTGAGTGCGCTCTCATTGCAGATGTTTATTTGTAACATGACAGCTGCATATTAGAGCTCTGACACTTTAAACTGGATTTATTTAAAGGTTACTATCCAATAGCCTAATAAAGGCTTGGATCTAGTAGCATCAGTTTCCCAATGTAAAACAGACTAGTAATTTAAACTTGTGGGGAAGCAGTATGTGGATGAGCTGTGTGTGTGTGTGTGTGTGTGTGTGTGTGTGTGTGTGTGTGTGTGTGTGTGTGTGTGTGTGTGTGTGTGTGTGTGTTGCATCAATGCCAGTGATCCAGTGGCACACATTTCAGATTTCAGAAGACATGAGTCAAGTATTGGGAGCTTGTCTTAAATTGTTGTGAAACATAAATTCTTTGTACCTCAACGTTTCCCCACTTAATCCCGATGCCACTGCCACAGAGGAACAGCAGAGATATGCAAGATCCACCACAATGAAGGGAGTTGGCAATAAATTAGGGAAGCCACTCTTCTCTTCAGCATCCTGAAGAGAGCGTAAGCCAAAACTTTGCACAAAGGTTAAGTCATGTTGCATAAATCACAGCACCTTAGATAGTTTAGGGAGACAAAGCATACATACTAAAATGTGTTCAGAGGAGGAAAGAAACATTAGGATACAGGTGCAAACAGAGAGGACAGAGCACCCAGATCAGTGCTCTTCAGTGCACTGCCAGTGTTGAGGGGACTGTGCATAAATGAGCCAAGAGCAGTGGCAGACTTACACAGCTCTACCCTTGAATTTGGCAGCATTTCAATGAACAACTCATCAATCTTTGATACGACTGCCTGGAAAATGTCAGAATGCAAATTAAAGTAGAGAAATATAATGTAAATGGTGGCTGTAAATACTACATTATTCTATCATCACTAGGAGAGGGCAGAGAACAGGAAAATATGAAATTTGGGCCAATCCTTTGACAAGGTTTGATGCTTGTCCACAAAACACAATTTTAGAAAGAAATCTCATCAGTCACATGACCCGCCCCATGAGCAAGCACTTGGTGATAGTGGGAAAGAAGAACTCCTTTTAATAGGAAGAAAGCTCTGACAGAACCAGGCTCAGTGAGGGGCAGCAATCTGCCGCAACTGGTTGAGGGTGAGGGGAAAGAGTTTGAGAACTGCTAATGAGAACTGAGAATTGCTAATGATTTAATCATAGGAGTTTGCAAAGAAAAGCGTCTGGACTTCTTTAAGTTGCTTGAAGACGTTTCACCTCTCATCCGAGAAGCTTCTTCAGTTCTAAGGGCAAACGGCCGAGAGTCCCAGATTTAAACCCAGTGGGAGTATCCCCCCAAAGAGGGACAAAGGACGCCCTGATGATCCTCTAATCACATGAGCCAAGGTGTGAAAGCGGGTGTGGGACCTAATCAGCCAGGGATTCAGGTGAGCTCATTGTGAAACCTGGCCCCACCTTGTCATGTGAATTCCTGAGGTCAGATGGCCCAGGATTGACCTCAGGAATTCACATGACTCAAATATAAAAGACACACATTCACACCTTCCTTGACTCTCAGTACAGATCTTCCATTGTCACTGTGTATGTGAGGGAGTGGAATTGCTTGACTACAGCACAGTGCTGTGCATAAAAGCAGACCGACCCAGGCGGGAGAATCATTTCTTGTTCGCATTTCTGAGAACGCACATCAGGATGGCCTCCGTATCACTGCCACGCAGGAAGAACCTCTCCGCGCAACAGGCTTTGGCCTTGCTTCAGGAAATGGACGAAGCAGATTCTGATGGAGGAGAGGTTTCATTTGTCCAGCAGGCCACTGATACCTCCTCAGAAGAATCTGAAAAGGAGACGGAACAAGAACCCAACATGCCTCCACGGAAGAGGCCCCGTGGTACTGGGAAGCCCAGCCAGAGCCACACGGCAAAAGACGGCACTGTGTGGGTTGAGGAGGACATTGGAATGCCCAGTGCAGTAGCAAATCGTTCGTGCTTCACCTCACTGTCCATTCACACAGTATATTGCAACCAAGCCAGACAAATTTGGGATCAAGTTCTGGATGGCCACGGATTTGGACACCAAATATGTCTGCAGTGCATCTCCTTACTTGGGAAAGGACCCCAGTCATCAGAAGGGAGAGAGGCTGGCAGAGAACGTGGTCATGAAACTGATGGAGCTGTTTTTGGATGATGGGAGAAATGTCACAACGGACAATTTCTTTACTTCACTGTTACTGTCGCACAGACTGCTGCAGCGCAAAACAACATTACTGGGCACGGTGAATAAAGTCCGGCGTGAACTTCCTCAGCTTGCAAAAGATACTGGAAAGCGAGAGGTATTCTCCACTTCAGTGCTTAGAAGTGGCAGTGTCTTCTTGACAATTTATGCACTTAAAAAAAACAAGACTGTGTGTGTTCTAAGTTCCATGCACCAAGACGTGACGATCGGTGACGGCAGAAAGAGGAAACCCAACACGATAACAGAATATAACCACATGAAGGTATGTGAATGTGTGTACAATTTTACACCAGTGCTACAATGTTTACTGATGTGTGCTGTACAGGCCTATAGAAAAAAACATATACTCTCTGCTTTTACAGTGTGGTGTAGACGTGTTGGTCCAAATGGCACGGATGTATTCCGTAAGAGCAGCAACACGCAGGTGGCCAGTAGCGGTTTTCTACAATATGCTGGACCTGGCGGCGGTGAATGCCTACATTTTGTACAAGGCATGTTAAGGGTGGACAGGCAAAAGAAGATTGTTTCTGAGTCTTCTAGCTCAGCAACTTCGTTGCCGATTCATGCAGCACAAGGAAATATTAGCACAGAGGCAGGCTGCTGCAGCTGCTGCAGCTGCTGTGCCAAGGACTGTAAAGACAACGCAGTGCCAGGTGCAAGAGAGCTGCAACAGGAATCGCAGCAGGTTTACCTGTGCAACATGTCAGAATTCCACCTGTGCCAAATGCAGGGATGATGGACACTGGGTCTGCAAACGCTGTAAAGTTTGAAACACTTTGAAATAAAACAGACTTGTGTACCCATATATTGTGAATATGTGTCTTTTGTATGTAGGATGTAACACAGAGGTTTGGCCTGCCTTGGATCTGAGTAAACAAATGCCAATGTTGCACAAACACACACACACACACACACACACACACACACACACACACACACACACACACACACACACACACACACAGCAAATCTGCATTTATTTGTCCCACAAGTGGAAAATCTGCATTGTCATCGCAAAAAAGTGGACAGTGCAAGACAAAAGCAGCTAAATAAAAACTGTACAAAGAGCACGGTATAGAAAGTGCACTATACAAACAATCTGGAAACATAAATATGGACACGTGTATTCAAAAATATATATACCTACCTACCTATCTACCTATCTATCTATCTATCTATCTGTGTGTGTGTGTGTGTGTGTGTGTGTGTGTGTGTGTGTGTATGTATGTGTGTGTATATATATACACACACATAGGTGTGGCTATATAAATATATGTACAACTCTGTGTATATATGTTTATGGACAGGCATGCAATGTAGTGACAAGGATTGACAAGAACTAATATTGCATATGAGAAATATTGCACATAGAAACTACCATGGTGTATTGTACGCTGCAGGTAAGGAAGGAAAGTAGCCTTGCAGGGAAGGAAAGACCTGAATCTCTCAAGGTTGGGGGTTGGGGGAGGATGTGTTTGCACAACAAAAGCAGGAGAACAATGGAGCTGAAGACCTGTGAAAATCTCAGCGGGGTGCCAAGAGGTGTTAGGGTCGGGGGAATTTACGCAAATTTGCACAGGGCTAGTAAATCTAGTAGTAGGGACTTGCACCAGGGAAAAAAAGGCTCAGTAATTCTAGTGTTAAACAACTTTGGGTTGATAAAAGATGGATGACTCCACTTCCTCCAACTAGCTGCAATTACTGAACACAAATAGGCACGTTAATCTGTCACTGCAGTTGTCAGTCAAAGTCTTCACTCATAACCTTACACTCCAGTTTTACAGCACCCAGTAATTAAAATCAAACTTATCATAAAATAGATCCCCAAAGACAGTACGATAAAACCTACTTACAATGGCATAAAGCATTTTTGTGCAAAACGCATCTTTGGTGAACACTTCTTGTTTTAGTTTGACCCTTGTTCCATTAACTAACATGAACGAGAAAGGATTTAACCACTTAAGCCCCACGCCCCCGGTACCGGGGGCAAAAAGGAGGAGATCACGTTTAATCGGTTATAACACAGGGTGAGAAATATAAGTCCCGACATGTGTGGTATCCACACCTCTGAATCTCAGCTAAAATCTCATATAAACCATTTCTACAACCACCAAACACAATGAAAACAAGCCATGATTAAACGAGCAGTTACGGAAATGCGCAGAAGTCCGCTAAACAAACAAAACCGAACAAGAAATTCTTCAGACTTCATGTAACCGGCTAATGACAGGCTGGTTATCTTCCACAGCTATCACTGACTCCAAACACCAAGTTTCACCACGCTCTGACCAAAATTCACTGAATGAGCCACAAAAGAAGACCACAAAAACACATAGCGACGCAAATGCGCTAAGACAGAAATTGGCTTACCGTCCTGATTTCCTCCGTTATTTTCGCCGGCAGCCGGTAGCCACGTGATTATCAGCAGTTACCACGCCTAACTAGCCACATCAGAGCCATTTTCGGTCAACAACCTCCATTTTAGACCCACCTTTAGACACGTGACTGGACGCCACATGCAGTAAATTTGGGCCCACATGGGTTTTGGCCTTGCAACTTCTGATTGGTTGAAGTGACATGAACATGGCATCGTTACTGTGATCCTATTGGCTCAAATGATTAAAAAGAGGTGTCAATCATGCAAATTGACCAAAAGAAACCAAAGTTACAGCCCTCAGAGTTTAAAGGGCCAGAGGCCAATTAAAGGCTCCATGTGCACGGCAGAAAAGGCCCATTGCCATGTAAATGTGTGGTTAATTCTTCAAAAAAAAAAAAAAAAAATATATATATATGTTTTTTAAAAAAAAAGCATTTTTAGGCCTGTTAATAAAATTAATTAATTTCTGATCTTTAATACCTGAAAAAATTCAACTGGCGTGGTGTGCCAAAATTGGACATTTTTGTACAACGTCTGGATATTCATGTATTGACAGTGCTGTAATTTTTCACTGTTTCACTGTAGAAACATAAATCTTTGCACAGATGATGTTTATATGTTGGTTACTGAATTTCTGGAATGAAATGTGAACTGAAGCATAAAAGGGTTATATTTCTGTGTTCCAGTCTCAGTAACTTTGACACAGTAATATCTGCTGCAATATTTACACCTGATGAAATTTCACAAGTGTTAGCTTTATTTTGATACCAAGATTGTAAGCGTAGAGTTTGTAATTGCAGAGAAATAATCAATTAATTTTGGGCATTTCATTTTCGAGCAGGAAGCTCAGAAACCCCTTTGGGGCTTAAGAGGACCTGTCCTGCAGCCAGGCACCCTGGGAGGGGAAGAGACATTTCAGCGTCACTTTTTACAGTGATCGGCTGGAGACAATTATCAACTTTAGCTGTTGAGCTGTGCGGTCTGTTTTCAGGTTTCTCACCCACACAGGCTCATAAAAACTGGTGTTTCATGCATCGTGTGACTCTTCTTCCCTCTACAGTCAGAGACACTATCAGATGACGATGATAAAATGGTGATGACAATCTATAAACAACATAAAATCTAACAGCAAATGAAGCAAGCAATTAATGCTACAGAAAATCATTAATTTGGTGATCTAGTGTACAGAGCAGTAAAATAAACAATTTAACATGAGTTAATTATTTTATAGCTGAGTGCGCTCTCATTGCAGATGTTTATTTGTAACATGACAGCTGCATATTAGAGCTCTGACACTTTAAACTGGATTTATTTAAAGGTTACTATCCAATAGCCTAATAAAGGCTCGGTATTAAATTGATGATGAAAAGCCTGATCCATGTTCTAATCTGTGTTCTAGTAGCATCAGTTTCACAATGTAAAACACAAAAATGCAAATAAATAAATTATATAAATTGCTTGACATTGAAATATAAATTGAGGTGGTTTTTAACTACCTTTTTATTTATAACTACAGAGTTATTTTCTCAAGATTTTAAAAATGTAGAACTTTCACAGTGTGTGTCTACTTGATGTGTGTTTTTAGGTGGAGGAATGGTACGGAGCAATAGCCACAGGCAGGAATGATCCCCTGTGTCGTTCAGTGGTGCATCTGGGTAATCTCAGTCTCTCACTAAATGTGCTCCTGTGGCTGGCCAGCATTGTCCTCAAGTTATCTGAAATAGCCGCCTCTCCAACACCACCTTTAGAAAGTCCTTCTCCGACCCCACAGTGTTGTGGCCTTGCGGGTCAGTTTATTTAGTCTTTTGGCATCCACAAACCTCAGTCTGCTGCCTCAGTGTGCAACAGCATAGAGTATAGCACGGGCTACAACAGACTCAAGGAAAATCCTGAGCATCATCCGACAGATGTTAAAAGATCTCAGCCGCCTCAGGAAATAGAAACAGGTCTGACCTTTCCAGCACAGCGCAGTGGTGTTTTCAATTCAGTCCAGTTTATTGTCAATAGTTTACAGTTAGGTCCATTATACTTATATAATTGACATGGACATCATGTGTAGACTCTTCTTTCATTTGAGGGTATCCTCATTCGAATTGGATGAAGGGTTTAGGAGCTTCAGCTCCTTAACATGTGCCACATTCTTTGGGCAGATGAAATCAAGTTCAACCTCCACCAGAATGATGGCAAGAAAAAGTATAGAGAAGTCATGGAACAGCTCAACATACCAACATCACAACATACCACATCATCTGTAAAACATGGTGGAGGTGGTGTGACGGCTTGGGCGTGCACGGCTGATTTTAAACCAAAACTCTGAACATAACCCGCTCCCAACCAGCTTATGTGACGATTGTGATTAGACCCAGTAAAGGGTAAAGCATCAATTCACTAGCTGGGCCCACGTCCTGATTTTGAGTTGGTCAGCGTTTTAGTAGGTAAAAGTGAATGCTTTGACATGAATTGAGCTGTGGTTTGGGGAAGGCCTCGAAGGGGACTGGCGATGGCTCCCGGGCCTGGCAGATCCCCATGTACTAAATAGGAGTGAAGAAGTTGAAGAATGAAGAAGAAGGAGGGAGGGAGGGTGGGGCACGTAAACGAGAATGATCAGATTGCAGAACTAGGGGAACCTATATAGATGGCAGCTGGAAGGAGCGTGTTTGGAGGCGTGGTCCTGCTCCTGAAATTGAGATACATAATCTCCAATAGGATAAAGCAGCAGGGAATCTACTGAGGGTAAAGCACAGAGCACCAAACTTTGTCTTTATAAATAAAGATTGTGAAGACCGCTAGCTGGTACACATGAATGTGAGCAATGCAGGATTTAAAATACTTGCTTTGCAAATGTTTTATGAATAAGAAAAATCAATTAGAGGTGCTGAAAATCTCAAGAGGGGATCTTTTTATAGTGCCAGTCTCAGGTTAATTTTTATTTGATTTGTTACTACATTTCTGCAGAACTGATGACATTATATAAGCCTCATCTTTTTTTGCTTCAGCAAGCTACAGACTTGTCTTTAAAGGCATCAATGCGGGCAGGTTGTGGTTTTATTTTTACCAGTGACCAACCTGAACTCATTTCCATTAGCCGCTTGTTTTCATTACCCTTTGATTTTAAGTCGAGTATAAAGGATCCGCATAGATTTAAAGGCAAATCCTTCTCTCTGTGGGTAGTAGAGATACCAGGCTAATCAGCTTTATATTACTGACACATTCTTTTCCTCTTTTATGATGCTGACTGCGAGTATTCCTCTTTCGCTTTCAAAGAACGCCGACCTCTTCTCTCCACTCATAACATTTTTTGTGCATTTGTGTTTGTGTGCTGCAGAAGGTGTGAGTATGTGGTCTAAGGTTCATCTCTTCACTGCTGCAGGACCATGAGATGAGTCACCGTGTTGCCTTGGGGACACTTCCTGCACTCCTCATAAATATAGCAAATCCTAAAGTGCAGAAAAATGTTCCTTTTTGAAACTCGGCAAACGGAAAAAAAATGAAGAGAAGAAATATGTATGTATATGAATATTTCAACATTTATATAAGCTGGGAAAGAGTGAGGGTTTGTTGTGGAAATTATAATACACTTTGAAATGGTTTATCTCAGTGTACAGTTTTTGATAGGTGTGAACGCACAGGATGTATATGTGCAGGTGAGAAAAGTTTTTAAGAGAAAGTTCATACGAGTCATGGAGATGGTGTGCTTTTTTGTTAAGTGAAGGCAAAGAGGTTAAGGGGGAAAAAAGGAGAGTGTATCCGTGGGCACTGCCTCAGGGCATCACACTCAGCGTGCCAGAAAGAGGGAGACAGAGGAGTAGAGGAGCATCCTGTCACCTATCAATCTCTCCACTTCAAGTTTTATTTGTTTTACGATTTTTTTCCCACTCTCCTGTTTACACAAATTGTTTTCCCTTCAACCTCCCTGCTTTTCAAATCATGTATTGTTGTATGTGAAAGTATGTCATTGTTGTGGAAACTCAAGAGAGGGCACAATAAGTCCCCCAAGCTGCAACTCTCTCTTTTTGTCTTTGGGCTGTCAGAGTTATCCTTGTCAGTTTTCACTTACTGTACAATAACAGTATAGTTTATGCTTATATTAGTTCAGTGAATTGTGTGTTTGCTACTGTATGCTCTCCTTTTCATGTACCTCTGCTCCTCTGCAACCATTTTTCCTTGCGTTTGAAATTAATCGTTGCATCCCGACAGAACAGATGATGGAAATCTTGGTGCGTCGCTCCAACCACAGCCTGAGAAACACTTACACAATCGCATTTCCTCTGAACTGGGTGAGAAAGTCACAACTTCATTTATAGTCTCTACCCACTCAATCTTTTTGCACAGTCACCAGGGATTCGGGAAGGATCACCAGTCAGACATTCACAGGGCCACCACAGACAGACAAACACGCTCTCGCAGTCATATTCACACTGCGGTTCTTACCTAATGATGTTTGGAGTGTGGGAGGGAAACAGAGCATCATGAGGAAACCCGTACAGCAGTCTGGGAATCAAGCAATCTGAAGCAGTTTATGGCACCATGACACCTTTATGAGTGAACGTTAAATTAATCAACAAAACACTGAATGAATGGTTTTAATATGAGCCAGGCGGGGTGTTTTTTCATGCAGTTACACTCTTATGAACTGCTGACTACATCTCAGAAGAATTATGCAGGCCGTCTGGACTTATTTTGTAATTTTGGCTGTAAAATTACAAAATAATTCTCATCTTCCAGGAACCATTTTTCTCTCTAACCCAAACTGGCTGAGGAGTTACGGTGATGTGAAGCGCACATGGTAAAATTAAGGCAGGTCTGATTTTTCTGTCTGTGTTCAGAAAGCACTACCTTCACTACCTTGTGAAAGCTTTCTGCTACCATGATATACCAAATATCCTCGTAAAGCTCATCTCATTTTTTTCCCGAAACTGTTTGAATTTTCTCTTTAGCACAAGCAGTAATGGTGTTACGCTGGTTTAAAGAGTGCTTATAAAATGGGCCTGACACCAGGTTGATGGGGAAATATCCAAAATAAGTTAAACACATCTTACAAAGACAAGTGAAAAAGAAGAAGTGCATTTGCTTTGTGTTTTGTCCAGTTTGTTGAAGCTTTTTAAACTGCAGGGCATCAAACCTATAGTCTGTATACAAAGAATAGATATAATCCATTGGTTTTTGAGATGAAGCTAAAGTTAGATTCATGGATATTTTTAAATCCCCAACTTATGCATTTCAGCTAGACCAGGCCTAACAAATTGGGGATGCTTCACTTTCATAAAGCAGCATCTACCAGTCATAGGGTAGCCACGCCCTCAGCCATACTTTGCATTGAGGTGAACTCTATTCTAACTGGTGCTGTACAGAATAAATATGCTTCTATGTTAAACAAAACTTGAAACTTAGTGTGAAAGTGAAGCCTCCAGGAAAATGTTCAATGAGACAGAAGTAGACTCATTTTCTTGCTTAGACTTCTATGCATCTATTTTTAGCAGCCACATGAAAAAGAATATAGGTTTAAAACACTTCTACACTCTAGAGTCTCATACTGTCTGTGGTCAAGTTTACTTTATATTTCCATCTTTCATCTTTGCAAACTGGTTACTGGCTCTGTCTTCATATTTACCCTACACACATGATGGGTCTTGGTGAGCAAAAAAGAAAATAAGCCACTTTCCTGAAATATCCCTGTTTCTGCCATTTTCGCTCCACTATTAAAGCCTGGCACACCTTAGATCATGACAGCATGGTGGTGCGGTAGTTAGACTGTTGCCTCACTGGGTTTGAATCCCTTACTTGCTAGCTGGGTCTTTTCTGTGTGGGGTTTGCATGTTCTCCCCATGTCTGGGAGGGCTCTTTCTGGTTACTCTGGCTTCCTTCCACAGTCCAAAGACATGCATGGGGTTATGTTTTCTGGGCAAAGCTAAATTGGCCATACATGTCAATTGGTCACCCTGCCCTCTGTGCCCTCAAATGCCATCACAAAGATCTTTTCACCCATTTTCTGTGGTTGCTGAAGAGCAGCTGATTCCCGCTTTCCCCAGTTCACAGGATCGAGGGCGACAGATGGAGGAATCCCTTTGTCGTTGCCCACTCCTGCTTTAGTTTTTGTCCCTTGGGGTTCTCACATCTCCCTCTGCACAGAGGTATTTTCAAATTAAATACTATTTAATGAACTGGAAAACCTGCCTCCTCCCTGTTGTGTGTGTGTGTGTGTACGTGTTGGGCAAGTGCTAGAGAGCAGAATGAGAAAATGAAAGAATAACTGTGAGGGAGATTAAAAGAGAGACGTATTTGCATTGCAATCTAGTGATTGCACAGCCTGTGCGTGGCGTCATGAAGCGTGTGTTCGTTAATTGTATATCTCAGCAGTTCTAATTGCTTTAATTCCCTGTAATTAATCAGTAATTGCAGTGAGGAGCCACGCACAGCTTCGCTCTGAGCGCAGAAGAACTTTTCAATATGGAGTACATAAATATAGATGGGAGAAAGGAACCAATGAAGATGGTTTGGAAACAGAGTTGAGGAAAGAGAGCGGGAGATGAAAGGATAGGAGGACTGAAAGAAAACTGCTATATAAATAATCACATTTAGTATTCTCTGAAACATGAAGTATAAGTCAGACTCTCATTTCTCATTTATCTATTCTGATTTGAATAAAAATGAGGGATTATGAAGCCGTTCCTACAGACTTTAAAAAGGGCTGCAAATAAATCTGTGTAACTTCTGGGAAAAAAACACTTAAAGATGCCCAAAGGTGGCTCCACAACACTGCAACAATTTACTGCATGTGTTTCCATTTTTTACTGTTACTGTTACTTGTTCAAAAGTCTTAATCAAGTAGAAACTTCATGTGTCATCAGAAAGGAAGGGTGTGGCAGATGTTTCACGGGAGATCCCTGTCCCAACAGCGTACCAGAGGGCAGGACTGACAGGAAAATCTTAGCTGTTTTAAGGGAGATCCCTGTCCCAACAGCGTACCAGAGGGCAGGACTGACAGGAAAAGCCCTCCCACTCACCATACTGTTCCAAGGTAATCCCCTCCTCTGCCTCTTTCTCTCTGTCGCACTCTCCCTACAAACCTTCTCTCAGCCCCCACTTCCCCTGTCCCCCTCATTAATTCCCAATTAAGACAGCAGCCCACCCACCCACACACCTCCTTATTGCACATATTGCACATAAATGCTTTTTCTGGTCAGACTTTTAATTTACTGTGCTTTGAGCTGAGGATAGCAGACTCACTGAACTGTGCAACCGTGCTCGTGTGTGTGTTTGTGTGAAACGCGCATAGGGTGTATGCTTATGTCGTATAATGATTTCTACTCTGTTCCTGGATGAAAGCAAACTTTTTGCTCGTTCTCGATCGCTTTTTAAATGAGAGTCGCTGCCTGGTCTTCGGAGACCTGCTGCGCCCTTCCCTCTCCTCTGCCTTGTATCTGCCCCCTTACACCCCTCCCCACTAACACCCACCTCATAAATAGCCCTGGCTCCCTCGTAACAAGCTGGATTCTCATAGATCTCCATCAATTTGTGTCACACCAGGGATTCCCTGAACAAAGATGTCTTTGCCACATCATCCACAACATCTATGCATTATTAAGGCTGGAAAAAACAGCCCGCAAAGTGTCTGCCACAGCCTTGGTTACAGGGCTGAAAGACACAAAGCAGCAAGAAACAAGAAGAAAAAGCAGGGAGAAAGACAGAAAGAGACTAATGATAAAAGGCAAAGGTTTTAAATGGTGCGGTGGGCACACATTCCTCAGTATGTTAGTAATGTGACTGCTAACCAGAAAGCTTGTTCTGCTGATCGCTTTGTTTGTTCATTAAAGAGATTTCCCAAGATGCATCTCAGGCACAAGCAGCTCACATCAGAGTGTGCGTGGTGAGGCTGCATTGATCTCTAAATAGAAGGACAATACTGTTACAATATGGTTTGTCAAAGGGCTCTGTGTTAAATAAAGGCCATTTAAGCAACATCATATTAAGCTCTAGAAAAAAACGACATGTCACGCAACCTGAAATATCCTTTAGAGCACCTTTAAACACCGCTGATTATGCCGTGATCTTTGGAAAATCATATGATTTGTGAGCAGGAACGGCTTTTTGTGGCACAATTACAATCCAGCCCTAATTTGGAGCTTAATTAAAAGAAGTCACATTGAAGAAGCTCAGTGAAAAAATAAATAAATAAAAGAAGAATGTGTTAACACAGAGAATACGTCATGGAGTATTTAGCCACTAATGAGTTTCATTTAACTTCAGCACTGAAAGGTCAGAAACCTCAGCCTGGGTCCATTTCACCATGAAATAACATACAGATCCATTTTCAACCACTGTGGCAATCCAGGATATTAAAACCACAAAGGGCAAAAGGCATAATTAGACCATATACAAACATGTGTGACAAAGTGGGGATTCATCCAGGAGGTGTAATATATATACATATATATATATTTAAATATAATGAGGCTGACAGTCAAACTGAAGGACTAACTATGGTTGCTCCACAGAGTACAGCGTGGGCAACACTATGACTGCACGAGTGCCCAGACAGCAGGGCAATTTCTCCTCACGATCAGACATTATTGATATGTACTGCAAAATGGGAGAATATATGTATATATATTTAAATGCCCACAATAATATAAGAGGCAACAAAGCAGCTGTAAAAGCAATGAAAACAGGTGACTACATTATATTTGGACTGTAGGAATGGGAACGGGCTGGTTGTGTACCACGTTGTACAAATACCAGTCAGTGATACTTTTATTCATGACCTAAGTTTATATGTGGTCCCCTGTTTGCATTTAAGTCTCTGTATTCCCTGATGTTGAGATGATTTTCCTTGAGAATCCCTAGATGCTGTGATTCTGTCACCTTGTCGCCATAATTATGAATTTGTTTTGCCAGAATCGTCTAACCAAGTTGTTTTTGTGCCTAAACAGATTTGTTTTTCAAGAGTAGGAAGAGAGAAAGGCAAAAGCAAATACCAGACTCGGTGTCATTCTAGAGGGCAAGAGCAAATTATGTATTTTATCATGTAATCTGCAGGAGTTGTTGATGGGTTTTTACCATGATTATACTCTTTGCTGGCTAACCCTCCTGCCCACCCAGCTGCCCGTGCCAAACCCCAACGTGGCCCTGCTGACTTTCTCCCTCTCTCTCTCTCTCTCTCTCTCTCTCACACACACACACACACACACACACATATACACAAGAACACGCTTTTCTGAATCCACACTGCGCAGTTACCTTCTCAACAGTCGCAGTAAAAAGATCAAACTTGCTCGGTGAAACCCAACCTTTGTTTTATCCGATGGAGGCATGAAATGAGATTCTATTAATACCCGCAGCCCAATTGGGCTGGCTGGCTGACTCCCAGCGGAGGCAGCGCTGAAAAGGTTAGGTGCGGCAATTACGCAGGTGGAGTTGCAGAAAAGATGGGGGTGAGAAGGAGATGATTCTGCCTTGATCACTGGCTCTGAACAAGGTGTTATCAGCTGCAGCAGAGAGAGAGAGCAGGAGAAGTGGGGATGAGGAGGGGAGGTGGGATTGCTGCCAGAACAGCGTTAATGACTCGCCTTGTTTTTTTGAAGCAAGTAGTTGCCTTTTCAAAGGCGAGGCAATTAGAGGGGGACTTGTTTCGATGTTCTTCGGCTACCGCAGTGACTCAAGCCACGTCCACACAAATATGTTTTTTCGTAAACCCATAGCTTTTGATATGTTAATCCTGGACTCCACGTTAGTCCAGCATTTTCAGGATCCTTAAAACTCTGTGCATTAGCTTCGACAGACAGAAATGGAGAGTTATGGAAATGATAACAAAGACGCCCAAAATTAAATTAATTAAAAAAAAATTACAGATTCTTATGAGTCATCATGTGTCCTCCACTCATTCGTTAACCAGTTCCTCTAATGGCCACTTCAGGCTTGTTCAACAAGCTGCTCAGTCCCTGTAGACTGTAACATTAAAAAGCCCAACTTCACAGCACAGTCTGGTCTCAGTGGACAGTTTATCCCTTCATAGCAACTGCATGCCATGAGTGAATGTTTATAACTTACCCATTTGGATTTTATTAACTATAGGGTGTAACTAAGCTTGCTTAGCTGATACACTGTGGTGCGCTGAGTATATCTTCTCCACTCAGCTTTTTTCAGTCCCCACATGTTTATACACCACCACTGCAAGTCGTTAACACTTGTTTTCTCTCTCCCACAGTGCATGTTCTGCTCCGTATCCTGTCTTTCCTCTGCTTTATCGTCTCACCCCCCCCCCCCCGCCGACCCTGGCTCTCCCACAGGTTTCTTCCTGTTAAAAGGGAGTTTTTCCTACCCAGTGTTGCAAAGTGCTGTTCACAGGAGACCATCTGATCCTTGGGGCTTTTTCCATGGACACTGTAGAATCTTTTTGTGTGACTTGGTCTGCACTGACCAGACTCTATCCCTGAATGTGCTGCAGAGCTGTTTTTAAGTACAGAACACAAAAATACTTGGTTTTGCAAGTGATACCTGAATGTGGCTACTGTGTTTCCTCGC
Organism: Oreochromis aureus; assembly: GCF_013358895.1. NCBI lineage: Eukaryota > Metazoa > Chordata > Actinopteri > Cichliformes > Cichlidae > Oreochromis > Oreochromis aureus. The sequence goes on along the minus strand of NC_052943.1, from coordinate 10,038,014 downwards.
TTTTTTTGGAACGTGCTAACTTGCCACATCACTCCTGAGTTTCGAAGTATCTGGAACGTGGTATAAAGAAACCAAAACTCTGTAGAAAGTAAGTAGGCGGTCTCTATCTTTTATATACGGGCTATGAGTATACTAACACACGAGCATACCGTATGACCTCTTTGTAATCTGTATGAAGGTCACATACATGCTTTTGTACTCTATGTGTGTCACCCAGGAAAAGGTAATTACAATAGTCAAAGTAACCTGTGCAAGTGTTGTCACATCTAGTTCTATTAATTTTTAAAAACTGCACTAAATAATGATCTACTGCTCCTAAAACAACAGTATAGAATAAAACAGCCCAGTGTGGGGCAATATAATGAACTAAGTGATCATGCTCAAATCAAATCAAAGCTAGGTCCTCTGTTGAATTAACCTCCTTAGTTGAAAATGACATTAGCCCTGCTACACCTGATTAAAGGTCTTTTGTTACCTATAAAGACCCCCGACTTGCAACAGCTACTGCTGGAGCTGGAGGTCCTGCATTTCCATTGCAAGTCCCAGTTCACGCAGTGCACTGATGTCTGAGTGCATGCATGTAGGATGACATGCATAAAGTAGTTATTATATGAGTTCTTTATACAAGCACGCAATTTATTTGATGCACAGGTGACGCATTACTGGAACCCTTCAAATCTCATTATGCTGCCTTGCTCAAAAGAAAATGTTGAGAAATGCGCCCTCTCTCACTCCCAAACCTCTCTCTTTGTCTCTTTGGATTATCCGGTAGCGCAGCAACACACCCACCATTAGTTTGCTGCTGCTGCTGACCCCAGTCATTCATTTAATTGGCTGTTAATTGCTATTCTCTCTACAAGACACAATGTATATGTGGAGCTATATTTAGGCTCGCCCCTCGATGGCTCTTCATGCTAAATTACAACTTTCAGCCAGCCGTTGAAGGGCCCCATTGTGGCCTGTCGTTCTCCCCCTCTGTGACTGACTGACAAGCTTGGGAGGGGGGGAGACATCCCTCCCTCCTGCTATCTATTCTTCCTTGCCTTTCTTGTTCTCTCCTTCTCTCTTGCTATTAGCTGCTGTACTGCACAGCCTGACACCTGGATCAGCCTGCATGTCAGTCCCTCTGTCCTCATTTGTTTGATACAACAGCAGCAACTTTTCATCTGTAGCCAGCGACGTCTGACGCCTTCAACCGTTCTACATCAGTTTTTCATCAACTTGTGTCTAGAGTGCTACTAGCTGGGAAGCAAGGTGTCTTCATTTGGCACTTTTTACAACACGGGTTGTTAAAGGCATGAATAAAACAAGAGTATATTATTATCTATGATGCACTGATTTCTCCTGATCTGTGCCGTTTGTTCTTCTTTTTCCTAAATCTAAAATCGTATTAGCCTGATGCGTGATTTCCACACAGGACATTAGATTCCTAAAATTGGTTTATATTTTTTTGTGTATTTTTCCACCCTCGACTGTCCCTGCACATCCACTTCAGCAGACCAGCTGCATCTGAGTCATGCAGGATTGCAAAGCTCTCTCTCTTTTACTCACTCACACTCTCACACTCTCTCTCTCTCACACACACACACACACACGCGCACACACACACACACACACACACACACACACACACACACACACACACACACACACACACACACACACACACACACACAGGGATGTGTGTGACACAGATGCGAGTTTGATGGATACCATGGGCCAACTGCTGAAGTCACACAGTGGAAATCCCGGATTACTCAGCCCTCCCAGCCCCCAATCTGTCCCTCTTTCCTTTCTCTGGTTTTGTGTGTGTGTCTTTTTTGCAACACTAAAACGAGCGAAGCCGCCGATTTCCCAGGTTAAATGAAGGCTTGAGAGGAGAGTGAGGGAGATGGGGAGGAATGCGGAGAACCTGCGGTGGTGTTGTGAGGTGGGCCGGGGGTGGAGGAGTACTGATTTATGGCTCTGACTTTTCATTTGTAATACCGTGATTATCTCTGGGGAGCTGGGTAGGAGAGTGATGGCGGGGTAGAGGGGTGGAGGCCTGGTGCTGGTGAGAGGCCTGAGCAGCTTAATAATGTGTACATGCTCAGAAAGGCAGCGAGATATAAGGCAACAAAAATGCTGCCCTCTTAAAATGAGATGAGAAGAGTGAACCTCCCGTTTCAGCAGATTCAGCTGTAAAACAGCAAGTCTGTGATTTCACCTGCTAAACGCTTTTGTTCAGTGTCATATTTTTGTCATCACATGTCTGCACCTTTGTGATGAAGATTGAAGCCAATAAAGAACTGAAATGGCTATGAATTCCCCCCTTTGGCTTTCTTAGCTTTTGCAGGATATATGCAAATCCCATGAGGCAGGCAGTGATGAGATAATTAAGGCAAAGTCTCTCCTAATGACAGCTGCTAACAATAGTTACAAGTCCCACAGATGCAGGCGTCTCACGCACAAACAGGTTTTATGGACTTTGCAAAGTGAGAACACAAGAAATTAGGAGGTTTTAGTCATGACGCTTGGAGGTTCCTGAATGGGAAATCTATGGGAGAATTCCCCCCAAAATCCTATATCTTCTTGTATTTGCGTGCATTTATTCTTATTTCATAATGTGAATTAGCATAGGATGGTTGTGTATATATAGATATAGATATAGATAGATATATATTAATTATGTGAATGATTAGCTGAAGTATACAAGGAAATTCTTTCAACCATAAATGACAGTTATACTCTTTTGGGGACACGACCTGGAGACATCACAGACAGGTTTACAAAATCTCCATCACTCTGACCCAAGTGGACCCCAGTGGACAGAAACTAGAATAGCGAAAATAAGCTCTACAAAAAGGTTTGCAGACCACTGTAGTAGCTGTTTACTGCTTATCCAGTTCACGTGAACTCTGCTGCAGTTTACTTTACTGTTCCACTTTTAAGCCAATCAGATTTTGACCTATGCACCGTGTCATCCACGTCAAGCTACTGGAGAACTGCACGCAAACGTGTTTACACTGGATGCATACCCCTCTGTGTAGGCTCTGCATAGGCAAATACCTATGCAAACTGACACAAATCCAATATTGTAAAATATGCTGAACCCTTGCCTTATTGTGTAGAAGTCGCTGCCATGGGGAGGCCTGAGACCTCTATACACAATACATAATGGTTTTAACCGAGCTGTGCTGTGTGCGTATGCATCAAATCAACAAGAAACAAGAAATGCTAAAGAGAGTCTTACTAAAATTGCTAGTTTTAAGGTTTGTGTTTGAGTAATTTATTTGTTTTTCAACTGTTGTTCAGACTGCACCTGGACTACAACTGGTTCGGACCCAGGAAGTGCCAAACCAGTCCAGGTCCTTTAGGACATCTTTTATGGTCAAGTTTCTGGGATGTGCCAGGTGTGGTATGAAAGAGGTTTGAAGGATGTGTTGATTTTAAGGTGTTACATATTGAGTACTTTCTCTTAATATAACTACATAAATTTTGCCACTCTTCACTGTTGAAGATGTATTATTAGTGATAGATTGAGCATTGGTATGGTTTAGTTGGTTAACTGTTATTTCCTGGAGGGGGAGGATCAACTGACAGGAGTTGGAGCTCCTCCTGAGAGGTATTAATAGTTGGATCACGGTTTCAGTGGCTGTACTGCCACTGAGGTGGGTGTCATGTTTAAGTTGGAGATTCCTGATTATTTTTTTTTCTTTTCCCTCTGCAGCTTTTGTTCTTTTTTTTAAGCTTAAGCTTTTCCTTCACTTAGGCCAGATGATGTGTACCGTAAATATGGTGCAATAATCCAGCTAGATGCTGAGGTACCGCCAACACAATTTATGGACATCTGCACCATAAACGCTGTTCTGAATCATTTTGACCATGTAAACCACTAAGTATAGTGCCAAAAATGATGCATAAATTACATTTTTGTCTCTTTCATCTTTTCTTGTGCAATAAGCTCTGGTGATGGATACACCAAGAAGATTTATCTGTTGTTGTTCTCTCCATTTAGCTTCGAATAAATTTGATGTCTAAAAAATATGATGAGAAATAATAATTCTTAAACTTAAACTGGACTGAAAATCTAAAGAGCATAAAGTAGAGATATTAGTATTGAAATAGGGAATAGGAAATAAAAGTTTAAAAAAAATACATGATACTTGAATTTTCTACTTAAGCACAGTAACAGAAAGTATTTTTTCTTTGCTACGTCTCACCTGTGGAAGAAGGGAAGGAAAAAAAAAAGGACTTTTGTCTTGTCTCCCTCCCCTCACCATGAACTGGCCATGGCAGATGGCCGCCCCTCCCTGAGCCTGGTGCTGCTGCAAGTTTCTTCCTGTTAAAAGGGAGTTTTTCCTTACCACTGTCACCAAGTGCTTGCTCACAGGGTGTTGCCTGATTGTTGGGATTTTCTCTGTGTTATTGTAGGTCTTTACCTGACAATATAAAGCACCTCGAGGTGACCATTGTTGTGATTTGGCGCTATATATATCAAATATAATCAAATTCAATTCAATCATCTAAACTGCGGCCCTCACACTTAACAAATGTTTAATGCAGTTTTCACCAGATTTGACTGGTAGTTCTATACATTCGATTTTGTGCCACAAGTGCCACATGTCCCCCATTTAGTAAGGAGCTTGGTCTTTGTTAACGTTAAATAACGGTTTTGCTAAGATGGTGGCTGAGTGTGAAAACTTGCTTGGAGAAGGACTTTATTTAAACTAAGTAATTCAACCATTCAGACAAAGTGTTTTGTTCAAACGATAATGCTAGTCTTGTGACAGATTCACAATGATTTTCAGTGGGTAAGACACACACACACACACACACACACACACACACACACACACACACACACACACACACACACACACACACACACACACACACACACAGAGCTGTTGAACTCACAAAGGTAAGTTCCTCCCTTGAAATAACACCCTCATCATTGCCGCAACGGTCCTAATAACCATCATCACAGGACACTCTGTTGTTATCGTAATCAGATCTGCGCTGATATACAGCTTTAACGAAATGCAGCATGAACCCTGCTCGTAATAATTGGTACGGTTGTGCACGTTAGCCGGGAGTGCATCTCCCATTTTCACATGGTGCTATTATCCCAGCACATAATACCTTGCTGATTATCCATTCAACAAGGCGTAGCTATCGTAACTGTTATGATAATGGCACGCGTAGCAATGATAATCCACACAAACCGGTGCTCTCCCTCTCTCTCTGATGCTAATGACAGTAGTGGGTGGTCATACACAGAAACAGCAGTAGCTGGTGGTTCAGTGCTGACTCAATTGAATGGCGGGCTGCTGTGTAAATCCATTTGACCCCGGACGGGCTGGCCGCCGGACACGCTGGTGAGAAACAAGGTTGGGTTGGGAGGGGCTCAAGGAGTTTTTCAGCTCCTCCTCAGGCCTGCGGATCATATCACAAGTGCTGATTAGCTCATTTAGCTGGACTGATTAAGTTAAAAGGAGACACCTGTTTACCCTAAGGCTTGCTAATGTGTTGCCATGACAACAGCCGAGGGCCCAGTGTCTCCAGCTCCGTCTGCCTATCTCTCACTTCCTCCTCAATCTCTCTGTTTATTCCTCAGCCCTTGCTCCCCTTCGCGCAACACACACTCGCGCTCACACAGATGTCTCTCCACTGAGTTGCTCCATCTGAAGTTGCTGAGGTAAGAAGATCAGGTTTTCCACTCAGTGGAGCGAAAGCGCTCTCACCTCTTCCCCACGGTCCACCCGGCAGCACCTGTGCATGTGTGTAGATGCGTCCGCTCATGTGTGTCTGTGTGTGTTTTTGCGTCCGGGTGACATTTTGGGTCCAGAGTGGAGGAGGCTAAAGCACACAGGTGCATTTCACAAGTCTATAAATCAACTTTGTGCGAGTTGTGGGGATGTGAAACGTGTACAGATCATCAGGACTTTAAAGTTCTTAGCTGGTGTGGATTGGCAGTTTGATTTTACAGCCAAACCAAAGCAGTGACAAGCAGGTGTAATTAAATTCAGCGATTCATGTGGGAAATCCTCTATTTAGGTCTTGGCGTGATGCAAAAAAGTTCTCAGAAGTGGACACAAAAGAGGAGGCTCACTCGGCTGTCTTCCTTCTCGCCAACGATTTCAGAGTCCGTCTTCATCCCTTACGGCTCCCGCTTCGCCCTCCTCTTCCCTCAGTTTTCCCCCCTTTTCTCACCCTTCTTCACTCTGTTTCTCTCTTTCACACCTTACATCCCCTGGTGGTTGACACATGTCTCAGTAATGTCTCTGACTCTGTCTCTCCAGCTCTGTCTCCCAGCTTCATTTAGGTCAACTCTCTAACCTGAAACAATGTGACGGTCTCTCCCCCCACCAACACCTCACACCCTTTTACATATCTCCCTTTATTTCATTTCCTTTAGTGTTTTTGTACACATGAGTTGTCAGTCTGTACTTGCACTTGTAGTATCTGTGTTTTGTTGATCTGTCACATTTCGTCTCTCCCCATCTCCTCTCCTCTCTCTTTCGGCTGTTTGTTTCTCCCCTTGACTCTGGCAGACTCATTATCTTTGTAGAACAGCAGTGTGCGTTCGTCAGCAGTGATTAGCAACGTTTCACTCTTACATCGTTAAGGAAAGACAGTTTGATATTTGACGAACGAAGATACGGCATTCTCTAATCTTCTGGCGAGAAACTGTGTCATAGCAGATAGAGGCTTTGGCTAAGTTTTCCATAACATTAAAGCTCGCATTGATCATAATCCAATTAATGAAAAAAAAAAAGAGACGGACAAAAAGGACAGCGGGAAAAAAACAAAACGCTCGCTTCATTAAATGGAGAGAAATCAACTGTAATCAAATTGCTGAGTTCTCAGAACTGATGAAGTGCACGCATTTAAAGATCTAATGAAAAATTCCAGCAGTTAACATAATTAATTTGCAGCCCTTTTGATAAGTGGTAATGACTTAGAGATTATTGGTTTAAATTAATAGTTTTGTTGCACAGCTGCAGCACAGGAAAGAAGTTGAATTGGGGGGAGGTGGCGGGGTTGCAAGCGGGGAGACACTATCCTACTTTCAAAGTTCCTGAGGAGATGAAGCAATGTTTTTTTAAAGGCACAGTAAGACAATTAGACTCCCCTATAAACTAATTACTGCTGCTTTAATTCCGTCTCAGATTAAACAGCAATTGTAATAAGACAACGTCTCAAAGGAGATGTTTGTAAGCAGAAGGGAAAGGCACATTTGTAATTAAAGGTGGAATAATATTTTTCTCATTAGGCAAATATTTGCAGTGGAGATAAAGGTGCAGACACTCGCGAGTCTCGCCTCCTTTCCCTCTCTGTTTTCGCGCTGAAGAATTAAGAAGAGACGCTTTTGCTTTGCATTGCCTCCAGAAAGAGACCAGCAGCCTGCTAACAGGAGGTGAGCCAGTCAGACATCTCCTCTGACAAGATATTAAGACAGGATCTGATGAGTGAAGATTGTTTTGCTCCAAGGCTTAAAAGTGGGACACTTAACTTACAAAAAAAGGGGAACTTTTCTTTTATTCCTGCGACGTTATTATTGTGAGAAAGCGCTGGTAATGTTATTATTGCTCAGACCCACCGCAGGCTTTTTCCCATGCTGTCAGCTAATGTTGATGATGCCCTCTCCTCGGTCGTCGCTCTGCGCACTAACAGCATCGCTTCTGATGGACTCAAAACAACTAGTTTCAGCACGACTGACTTTCTCTTATCATAATTTGATTATTTTAATGATCTTGTTACTAAACCTCAAGACGCTGCACTTGCATATCCCCGGGGGGAAAGCCACGGTTGAACGCATTGTATGAATCTCACATGAGGCTCTGGAAATGTCCGAGGGTGAAAATATACGGTGGTGTGCTTATCCTTGTGTGTGTGCACGTGTTAATACATGGATGTAAATGCGCTTGTGGTCTTGTGTGGCACACCCCAGCAGCAGTGACCACAGCCACACCACCTGACACGGAGAACAAGAGGAAGGTTATAGAAAACTATTTGCATAAAACAGGCGAGTGCACTATTAGTCAAACACCACAGCCAGAAGGGGCTTGATTGTGGCCTTTCATCATCGCCTATTGAATTATCTGGATTAATTTAACGCATTTAGGCCCGGGTGTTTTTCCCCAGCTCGCAACTTTCCCATCTCTTCGTTAGTGATAATTACACTAAGTGGGTCATCTCCCTCTGAGCTCCTTTTCTTTTCTCACTCCCCTACATAACATTAGCATTTTCAACTTTTTAAAACAAAGTTTGGCCAAAAAAAAAAATCTAATGATATAAACGGAGTGATTCACTCTGCATTCTGTGGATAAAAGCCTTGAAAAGCAGGCGGTTGACTCAGAGGAGTGGAGGAGTGGAGCGAGAGAATAGCACGGGTGAACTAGAGGTTTCAGAACTCACCTCTAATTTTATTTTACTTTCTCACACTTTTGAGTTCTGAGTCACGGCAGCTTGTGTGTAGCCCTGGCTGCGCTAACCCACGTGGGCACTGCTGGTCAGTAGAACGACTAATGCGGAGCTCCAATATTGTACATTGCAAGTCATGCAGGATCGAATTTAGCAGTAGGCCACGTTATGTAACAAACGCCAATATTTTATTCCTGTGCTACTACAAATTTTTACAGTATGCTCCTCAGATCCCTCACGAGCCATTCCACCAAGCACAGCCAATACATGATTAAAGGGATCAAACGGCATCTTCTACCAAAACATAATGGAGAGAGGGGGTCAAGAGAATAAGATGTAATAACACCAAAATTAAGTCACACTGCACACCCACTCTACGACTCCTGGCACTCGGTCTTTGCCCACAAGGGAGGCATCCTAAGCCTGTGCAGAGAAAGCTCACAGAGGAAATATGGCTGTTAAGTCATTAGGCAGCTCATTAACACGTTGTTTAATTGGTGTCTAATTGATCATGGATGTTTTAGAAAGCTGTGAACCTCAGGGGTGTGTGTAGTGGCACCAGAAGACGCTCAGGGGAGCCTCAGAGTCAGCGAAAGTCTGAATATTGCCCCACACAGCTGTACAAAAAACAGCTCAGGCAACTTTAACATGTCTTACATTTCAGATTTTTGTTCAGTTAATAAAGTTGCAGAAACTCCAGTTTCACTTTTTTTATCAGAGGGATTCATAAAGAGCCTTTTTTTTGCAAGATCTGATCCAAGGATTTAGAAGATGTGGAAGTTAAAGGAGTGAGAAGAACAATAAATTATATGAGGAGAAGCTGACTGAAAGAGCAGTGACGGAGGGTTTGACTGCTTTCATACAGGTTTTCCTTTTCTCTCAAACACACACAAACTCCTCAACACTGCTAAAAACTCTTTACCTCAGCACCTCAGGTGATCTTCTGACCTTTCTTTAGCACCGCAATAGAATTTCAGCCATCGGCAACTTTGATCAACACAGCTGTCTGCTTCATACACACACATACACACACACGTGCGTTTGTTTTGATTGAAGCCATCAATTCACAGTTGAAGTGAATGCTGACCGACCAATCAGCATACATTAGCGTAATGCTAATGAACAGCGGCGTCTCTGTGGGGAAAAACAAAAACACATAAGTGCTTTGCTAAACTCAATTTTGAATTTGAAAATTTGACGTACTATATTTGTAAAAACATAAAACAATAAGGTGTAAATAATTTTTTCAGCTGTTGCAGCTCCATTCACTCCTACTCAGTGAAGACTATCCCGCAAGTGCGCCGTAGATGAATTGCAGTACGCTGGCACTATTAGGGAGTGAGCAGTCTCTGTGTAGACAGGCACTGGCGGAAACCCCTTCTTTCTTTTTACATTTTCCATTCGCTGCCAAGCTGCTGCTGATGAAAGGCGAACACACTGGAGCTAAAACCTCATACCACTTTTCAGATTGGTTTGTTTCATTTGAAAGCAACAAACAAACTCTCAGCGTGTGATCCATATTGTGAAACCCGTGTCTGTATGTTTTCTACAGTGTTGTGTGCTCACACCTCTGCAAAGAAAGTTAATGGCAAGCATGAGGAAACGTATCAGAGCCTCACGTTCTTGACATATACCTTCTCCTATTTTTATGCTTGTTTTCAGTTTTTTTTTCTTTCGTTTGGAGCTCTCTGCCATCTCCCCCTGTCATTTTGTGACGAGAGCTCACCTGTGAATAATTCATGAGGAGCAGCACATACGATTACGCTGGTTAAAAAGTAATGAGGCATAGCCGTAATAAAAGGTTGCCTTGCGTTGTTGTACCAAGTGTCTCTCACACGCCGATGTCATTGCTGGCCTCGAGTTCGCATGAAAGCGCATCCTCGTCGCCTCTGACAAAGCGGAGCGTTAAGAGAGAGAAAACAAGAAAACAGAGCCACGGCCTGTGGAGCAGGTGGTTAGAAAACAGGCAACACAGAAGCCCCCTCCCTCCTCAGCTCAGCGGTATGATCTAGCCCAGGCTATGAGCTGTCACCGGGGGCTTTTCATGTCTGAGCTTGGGAAAGATCAGTAGACTCCCCGTCTGAGCTCGGAGCCCTTTGATAATCGATGGAGCTTACAGTGGTGCTTTGTAACGACAGCGACCGTTCACGGTCCAATCAAACCGCAACGCTGTCCTCTCTTGTTTGTTCCCAGGATTGTGCAGGCTATTTCCTGTTTGACTTAAAATGAGGCCTTGTGTTTTATGAGCGTGTCAGCGCTGACAGCAAGGAGATACATCGGCAATACAAAGCTCCTCCTTTTTGAGTTTCGGTACAATATCTGTTTGCTGCACAGCTCGGCATTGTTTTGCATGCAGTTTAGAACAGATGCGAGGCTGACACACTTTTTACATAACCTGTGCTTACACTCTGTGACACACACTATGACTTTGGTAGCGATGAATCAACTTCTTCATGACACAAAAAGCATTAATGTGCAAATAGTCATTAGTCATCTTCTGCCATCTGTCAGATGCATAATGACGGCAAGTGATCAAGTATTAAGTGGCAAATGTGGTGTAAGTCAGTAAAAACAGCACCCCTTTGCACGCTGGAGAGGTGGTTTTAATCTCATTGACTGAAATGAGCAGCTGTGGTGAGCTTTAACTAGCTCAAATTTCACACTTTAGATTTCAGATTCCTTTAAAGTCCTGCATCACAGTCCATTTTAACTCTTTTCTTGGTAACAAACAGAAAAACAACAAAAAAGGCATGTATATTATGGATATATCACACTTAAATAGTTAAATAAGACCGGCAACCTCCTTGCAACTAAAATTTATTTTTTAAGTATTTTTTCTTTCCTTGACCTCACATGTAACAGTGTTTGTCTTTGGTGTTTAAAAGCTGTAGGTTGTGTGGGTAAACTGCAAACACATTGCCCTTTTTTATGGATTAATGAAGTAATCTGAATCTGAATCAGAATTTTTTTTGAATTTGGCAACTGATTGCAAGTTGCTGAACTGACCAGCTGGTCACCCAGAGGTTGAGCGTGGAAGCCCTCAGAAACCTCTGCGTGACCATTTTCGATGCAAGGGCGATTGCACAGGTTACCTGGCGGGAGGCAATCTCCAAACAACTGCAGTCTGACTCAGATTGAGTGGAGTCTCAGACAAATTAGTCAAGGTTTACCAATAATTTCCTCCTAATTTATGAACGCAGATAGAGTCACTCTGTGCTGATTAGCACAACTTATCTTAAGTCTGACAGCAGACTTGCAATTTTCAGTGATTTATCACAGTTAATCTCCATGTTATCACAAACTGATAGCAGACCAATGTGATTGTTGCTGTTTTATCACTGTCTTTGAGCACAGCAGCTAACTGTGAGCGCTCTCAGACCTGGTTCCATCATAAAGGCAATAAATTGGTCTCAGCCACTGTTTTCTTCTAGTGTGACTGTAGCAACAACCTTCCTAACACCAGGTATAAGGAATGATGGTACAATATTGTATAATGGCAACTCTTTATAAAAAAATATATATTTGTACTTTTTCATGTAGTTTATTTTAGTAAACTTGTTTGTTTTCACTGTGGGGTTAAATTTTGGAACTAAGTCTGCTCAGTTTAACCACACATTAAAAAGGTTCACTTGTTTACCGCAGTGTGGCATCTATGCCAGAGAGGAAAACAGCAGACCACTTTTTTGCCCACAGACTTGTCACAGCTACAATATTTCAGATGTAAAGAAGCTTCTATTGAACTCTGTTGGACTAAAGTGCATGTTAATGCCAAAGAGATACTGTGTGAGTCACAATGAGAAGTCAGTGGGTGAACAAGGCAGCCACAACAGGGTTACTCCAATGTAAACACTCTCTGGTCATTAGCTATCATAGTTAAATCCACAATAAGAGAGGGTGTGCATGAGAGAGGGAATACATTTTGTGGGGAACATCACTTTAATATCATGAAAACCTTTGAGTTAAATGAGCCGGACCACTGGAAAATGGCCACATATCTTTGCTTGGCCATCATCTATCGGTGGGAGTTTTGAAGCTTTACCCAAACCGTGATATTTCATTAAAACTAACCAAGTACATTTGATGCCTATAGCTAACCAAACAGAATGTGAATATAAAGTAAACTGTGAGCGGAGAAAACAGAGAGTGCAAAAAACAGAGCTCACAAACAGGACTCAAACCGCAGTCTTCTGGTTGACAGCGTTGGTTAATGAGATCGACTAATTGGCTTGACACGGGACAAGCTGTGCCTGAAATAGAAAAGAAAAAACACGACGACTTCCAAGATGTCAATGAGGAAATGTGTCAAAAACAGACTCCTATCGTAATCTCAGGTATACCCCACCTCAAGTCTATTTTGGTCGCACAAATACATTATTCAGTTGTTGTGAATCTAATTAAGAATTGAACATGCACAGATGGTGCTCTTGACCTCCCGTGAGTGAAGTACATTGTATGAATAAGATGCAAACAACTGACAAACATGTCTCCCTTTTCATGTGAACATGGCTTTAGAGGCTGATCATTGGTTTGATATCAATCATGTTTAAAAGCATTGATTACATTTATTTAGAGGTGCAAGAGCATCAATAAGTTTCGCTTTGTATGTCTGCTAAGTTTGAGAACCACAGCTATAACGCTTTCTCCATGCATGCATTTTTTTCCATGCATTTGTAAGTGCAACCACACACCCATCATCTTTATGATAGCAGTTACAGAGAACCTGCTCATTTCCTGTCCCCTCATATTAGACAGACCTCGTTAATATGCCTTCGAACCTGAAACACTGTGACATTTCCACTGCCTGCTCTGCAAGCATCACATGCAAGTTAGTGTGTGTTTGTGTGTCTTCCTGACTGCTTTATGATGCCCACTGAACAGGACAAACAGCACAATGACAGAAATAATGGATGGAGAAAGAGAAGGAGAGAGAGAGGCCAAATTAATGGATGAAAGAGTAGGGAGCAGATTGATTGAATAAAGAGCAGATATAAAGAGCGCACATAGTGGAGGCACACAACATTCATAGTGAACCCAAAGTCCCCAAGGTTGTTTTGATATTTCCGAGCCACTTCCTAAGATCCGGTTGTATCGTGGAGCCAAATTGATTTATAAGAGCACATTCATTATGTGTTTGTTGAGGGGGTACACATTTTGTGTGCTTGTATAGAGTATGGAGGGTTTATGAGAAACTGTTTTTGTCATGTACCATATCATTGTCCACGTCTCGTGACTTTGTGCAGGTGTGACTGAGCTTGATGCAGGAACCACAGTGAGAATCCAGGAACATGGAAAACTGCAAAGAAAAAAAATCAAGAGAAAACAATTCAAAGTTATATCTTTAAAGCTTTTTTTTAATTCAAAAAAGGTGATTTTTTTTCCTCCCTGCCTACAGATCCCCTTCTTTTATTGCCACCCATCACTCTTTCCCTCTTTATCTGTTGGCCACAGCCTCTTCTCATTTAGTGCCTGCTGTGTGCTGGCCAGATCAATAGTCTAAGACAAACATGTGCAGGCATAAACGCACGCACACACGCACACGGACATAAACTCAGGGAAACGCACACACCACACACCTTGAAGGAAAATATCCAGGCCCTTCAACTATAATCACAGGGGCTCTTACTGTAGGGGCAAAACTGTTTCTCACCAGTATTTGATACCTGATTGTTGAAGACAGGTAAAAATAGACAGCCCAAAAGCAAAGAGCGTCTGGAACGGAGGGTGAAATGGGAAAAAAATATATATTTTCAGATAAGAAGACTAAAATCCATCAATTCAGCCAACCAGCTACACAGACTGGCTACATTCACACAGACAGCATCAGCCGGGGAAAGCAGGGCACAATTAGCATCCTGTGAATGTGCATGAGCTGAGCGGAGCTGAGGTGAAATGACTTGTGTCATGTCTGTGGACCACTAGCGGCTGACGGCCTCATCACACATAGCCCCGAGCCGTCCGCGTGCAGACCGTCCATTTGCGTAAAAAACCTGATTAGGACTTTTTAGCTTTTCAGATCGTCCCTGCCCGTCGTCCGCGGTGCATGCATCCAGTCACAGTTACTCAGTCCCGGCCTCTGGACGATTAGGCACCATCTCACTCCAAGCATGAGCGATTCTTTTGCTTTCCTCTCGCGCTCTCATCGCTCGCCGGCAGGGTCAGGGGACAGACAAGCTGAAGACTTCATTCCTTACGCTTCTGTCGTTTAAATCAGGTCGGATGAGTGTCATCGAGCCCTCCCATTTAAAAGCATGGTAATCTGATTCTTTCTACTCATGCCTCTATCTGCTCTCTACTCTTCTGCCTCCAACTCTGTCTTGGTTTATTTCCCCAACTCTGTCTCTCTGTCTTTATCACGGTTAAGTTGCGATTGAATTATGCCCTCTGGAGTGACTCTATCGGCCCCCCGTCTAGCTACTGAGCTGTCACCAACAGGCCCACATCTCCCAATCCAAGCTGCCCAGGCCAGTCTCTCTGCCCTTGCACTGCACTTGCTCGCTCTCCCTCTTCACCCCGGCCCTGCACTGTCACCTTGGATCACAAGGGTAGAAGGAAGACAGAGACAAAAGGCGGAAAGCAAACGCTGACCTCATGGCAGCTTTGTATACGCATGTGTATAACTCCATGACATGCAGCAGGAATGGCTACTATGACAAAAGTAATACAGTATGCTTTCTTTCATCCTGTTTTTTATTCTTGCTCTATTTTTCCACCGCAACCTTGATTCACTTTATCTTAGTCATACACGAGGCATAGTAGGAGAGCTGCAACAAGTTCTCAGATGGGTTTTATGCTATTAAATCCTTGCACTGCTGTTCATTAAATAAGATGTGAGGCGTTAACAAGTGCAACACGTAACCGTTTCCTGCTATGTGTTGCCTTAACTAAAACCACAGCACTGTAGTCACAGTTACCATCCATTTACATGCGCTTTGTGATACATACTAACATGTGCATTAGCAGCAGCAAATTCAAGCAGAGAGCGAAGTGTGAGGAGGAGGGGGCTGGGAAGCAGAGGCTCTCCAAACATGCTGGTTAGAAGCATGTTGTCGTAATTATGCCTGACAGCCTCCTCAAAGAACATGAATAAAAAGCATTGGAGCCCAAGACCTGGACTCATACATAATGGTTTAGTGTAAAGAGGGTGGCTTGAACTCCAAACACGTGTAATGAATGCATATATTGTGCAGAGACGTATATAAGAAATGTGCATAGGAAAATAAGTGACAGAGAGTTGGTCACACATGACAGTGCTGACTCGCACATGGGATGAAAAAGAAGATCTTTTCCTATCGATTCCTACACTTTATAAGACATGTTTCTCAAAGCGGTGCAATATTTCCTTCATTGTGCTCGCTTCTTTTCAAATCTTTCAGGAAAGAAACAACTTTTTGTTCCTCTCTCTCGCTCTCTTCTTTCTCTGCTGAATCGCAGGCGTTGCTGAGTCGTGGCCTTTGATTTTCATCACACTTTATCAGGTTGACCAGAGGGTCCTTGAGTGACTTACCTTTACTACACTCGCTTCGTCTCTCACTCTCAGAATAGTCATATGCTCGTTTCCAAGGCAACCAACCAGGACCCTTGTCCAGAGAGGGTTGACAGACATTGAATGGAGGAGCATTAAAACAGAGCCCGCTTTCACAAAATACAATATGCTTGTTCTTACAGATGGCTGATATCCGTTTTTTTGTTTTTTTGTTTTTTAAATTCAGGATGTCTACGGGCCTACATAATACTCTGGTAAAATATGTTTCCTCTCCAAATGCATGAAACAAACTAGCTCTGGAATAAACTGCAGCCCCCCCCTCCTTAGAGGGAAAAAGAGACTTAATTTTCCTCTCCCATGGGTCAGCACACCGAGTAAGCTCCATTAATGTAAAGAGAGAAATTAGAGGCTTACAAGAAGTGAAAAAGAAAAACAAAACTCAGTGGGCCAGCACTAAGAGAGAACATTGCTATCACTCGTCTAATTAATCTGTTGGCTATGCGATGCCCAGGGAGTGTAAAGGAGACTGAGGAGCTGTGGCGGCGACAAGAGACGAGAGGAACAATAGAAAGCTCAGTCTCAGCTGCCTTCACTGGGGTGTTGTATAATATTTTGAGCTAAGGAAGGGACAATTAAGAGCGGGGCAATTAGTCCACTCTCAAAAAATGTGACACTCAAGAAACTAGAATACAATCATACAAAGTTAAACTTCATGTTTCGGACTGCAGGACATAAGACATATACAGTAATTGAGTGCAAGGTCACATATCAGTTTAATGGGGGCCGCTCCTTAAAGCAGTGCTGTTGCTCTCCAAAAGGGGACGCTGTTTCCCATGATCTTACAGGGTCTGAAGAGTGTGGCTGTTCCTGTTTATTGTAATGAACAGGAGACTCAAAACAAGTAACATTTAATTTAATACTAACATCCCTACTGGCACAAGCCTTGACTAAAGTCCTGCTTCTCTTCAGCTCAGCACATTAAATCGGACGCTATTTAAGGAGAACAGCTGAGTAAATGATACCTCGGTTTAGTTTTTTTCTAAGATCGTCATGGGAAAAATAACTGTGGTGGTGTAGCTAAATATTTAACTGTAATAAACAACCCTACCATGTGTTCTGTAAAGTCTCCAAAACTGATGATGTTATGCATTGAAGAGATAAATGAAAGAAAAAGGCAAATTTCCATGCTATCGTTTAAATAGAAAGTAACCTTTACTGAATGAAATTGTGAGGCATTTTTTTTCCAGATTTTAAAATGTCTCTATCTGATGCACACACAGTTTACATTGGTGAGGTAAAAACTGCTGCACTTCATTGTGAACTCCTGCTTAAAGACACAGGGAGAGAGAAAAGGACTCGCCTGGCAGCTCATGTGCATCGCTGTTGCTAAACGATGACTGATAGCTGATATCCAATCAGATTCACTTTGCAAGGATGTTTTCATTATGTCTGGAACATCAGTCATTACGTCTGACCTGCTCTGGATGGAGGAGATAGGACTTAGTGCAGACACAGGTTTGGCTCTAACTCCTTTAAAGCAATCTCTGTAAATATTCATCAGGAGGGCAGCTTTAACAAATGTCCTCTTACAGATCTTGAACCTTTAAATAAAACGGAGTGCTTGCAACTGTTTCTTCAGCCTATTTAAACACAGTTATTTTTATTTCCATTTGAAGAAAATAGATTAATTATGGTATGTGAAAGTGAAAAAAATAGAAATCTAAAGTTTATTTCCTTAAATTTTTCCTTTCTTTTTAGAGGCAGTAGAGTGTGAACTGATCAAGGACAGACAGAACAAGGCTTTCTTTTGACTATATGGTCCCTGGTTTTCTCCTATTCATCCAAAAGTAAAAGCGAAAAAGTACTGATTGAAGGATGCCGCACCTCTACCTGC
This sequence comes from Oreochromis aureus, assembly GCF_013358895.1. NCBI lineage: Eukaryota > Metazoa > Chordata > Actinopteri > Cichliformes > Cichlidae > Oreochromis > Oreochromis aureus. The sequence goes on along the minus strand of NC_052943.1, from coordinate 10,020,228 downwards.
CCATCAATAAATAAAAACTAAACACTAGAGATCAAAATTGCGCGAGAGTTAAAGAAGAAACTGCTATAAAGATGAGTTCTCAAATTCAGGTCTTGTACAGTAGATTAGGAAGTCACAGTCCTTCAGCTTCTTGGAGTAACCCTGCATTTCCCTGTGATGAAGCCTTAAAGATCTGAAGAGCATCAAGAGACATATCTAAGAGAAGTGCCTTCAGTTTTTATTCATGTTCCTTCCCCTTTCTTTTTCAAGTGATCTGCAGCTTCAGAGAGAGGACGGTGAGGGAGAGGGATAGAGAGAGAAAGGGAGGCAGAGGGAGAGAGAGTGGAAGTGTTTTCCAATAGAAATGAGGCGAGTTGAAGTAGACTCTTCAGTCGGGCTGAGGCTGTCACTGCTCAGTTCAAAACATTCTGCCATGCAAAACAGCCAAAAGCCCCGCAAACCTGTTATATGACTTTGCTTTGAACATCAGGAAGCTCATTCTCAAGCAGGTCAGACTCTTTAAAACTTCGGTTTCAGTCTCAGGACTGCTAAATTTTCACTTTCATTTGTGGGCGCAGAATTAGGTCCGGCATTTCATTTTTCTTTGTCAATAAAGATCATTGTCTTGCTTATTGGCAAGCCACGAGGAGCGAATTTGTCATAACCACAAACATGCACTTCAACAACACACATGTACACACCCACGTACACACGAGCCCGTGCGCACACACGGTTCTCATATTCTTGAGGACAGCTGCAGGGGTGTGGAAGCCTTGGGAAAATGGATTGTGGAATCAGGCCAATCAACTTCCTCTGTAGCCAGCACCTGTTTGTATCTGCTGCTGTTATTTCACAATACAGGGCGATTATAGAAATGCACAGAGATTAATACGCAGATTCTGTAAGCAAAGACTATAGATTACTGTCATAAACACTTTTTTTTTCCAAGTGAAGTCACGCCGTACAGTAAGTAGGTATGATTTTGTGCTTGCATGTTTGTCACTCGGATTTATTCAACAGAGATTATGCAAATTTGAGTCTATTACACATCCTGGCCTAATTCACTAAACCCCGTTCTAATTAAGACACACATCCACTATAAAAAAAACAACAACAACACACGCTCCTACACAGACACACACACACTACAATAATAATGTGTTACCTTGAAATATTCCCTGGACCAAAAAGAGAGATGAAGAGATGCTGAGATGATGACAGTTAATACGCCTTGATGTTTTTGTCACTTCGACAACAGAAATCTGTGTGTGTGTGCGTGTGTGTGTGCGCACATGTGTCAGTGTGTGTCATCAGAGAGGCTGTGCACGTGTGTGCATGAGCTGAGGGGGGGGTAGACGATCTTCTCTGAAGCAGCCCAGGCAGGCATCAGCACTCAATCATCCCAGATCTGCCAGACGACACCAGCAGAGAAAACACATTACCCGTGTCGTGTCGCCTCGTCTTCTTCTGTTGTCTTCTCTTTATTATATTTAGGGCTGCCTTGCCTCAGGGTCAGGTGACAATCTGCATTCTCTTTCTGCAAGTTTTCTCAAAACTGTCTGGAGTTTTTATACTTATTTATTTATTTTTTTGCATTTTATTTTTCAACCATTTTTTTCTGCTGCTCTGTTAAAGGGGATCTGTTGATGGTTTTTAATCCCTACATGAGTCCCTTTGCAGATGACTCTGCTGGCATGGTGTCAGAAAGAAACTAACAGAGAGCAGCGCTACGCATTAGACAAAAGATGAATACCCTCAGAAGGGAGGGAGGGAATAGAGGAAAGAGGCAAAGAGCCCATTTGAAGTGCTTGTCTAAGTTTTAGTAAAAAATGAGTTCTTTATAACGTATATAAATATATAAATGGAACACTTAAAGACATTATCAGGCACTTTCATTCCCCCTGCCTTTTGTGTGCTGGTTGAGGTGGGAAACAGAAGGGAAGTAAACACATCTGCATATCTGAGTCATTGGTTCCAAGGGAGCTGTTATGGGCTGTCTCTGCAAATCTCTTCTCTGCGTTGCTTATAGCCCACCAGCAACAAAATCTCCCCCCCTACACCGCTGATGCCGGGTCAGATAATTCAACACACTTTTAACTGATGTGGTTAGATCTGAGGGTGGCAAATCTGATTTCAGATCTCCTGATTTCAAGTGGCTCCGCACCTTTTTTAGGTTACCTTTTCTCAGATTGGAAAACATGTGCCCACGGTCTAAAGCAGAGAAAGGCGGCATATGTGTCGCTGCCGTTTAGTGTCCAGTTGACGGTAAGTTGGCACAGTTGGTGTAACAGAGTGGGCCAAGACCGGTCAGGCCCTCTGTCTGCACGGTAGCCATCACCTGGACAACCAAGCATGCCAGCCCTGTGGCTGCATCTGAGGGATCAAAATAATGGCATCAACTGGCAACAAGACAGGAGCATCTTCTCTCTGTAGCTGCTTCACAACTCCATCTTTCACTATATTCTAACCAGTGAAGTTGCAACAATGCTTACTTCGCCCATTGGTTTGTAAACCTCTCTCAGCCCCAAGTTTTTTGCATTTGGGCCACCAATACTTGTGATTTTGCGAAGAAGGAAGAAGGTGCAAGCTGCAGTAATAGACTGTGTTACTGTATTACATTGACACAAACATATGCTAACTATTCATCCATCTGCTTTTTCTGCTTATCCCAATCAGAATTACAAGGGAGCTAGAGACTGGTACACCCTGGACCGGTCACCAGTCTGCCACAGGTCTGCCACAGACAAACAACCATTCATACTCCCACTCATACTAACAGCCCATTCACTTGTTAAACTAACCCCACTAACTGCATGGAGAAGAACCCATGCAGACATGAAGAGAACAGGCAAAGACCTTCTTGCTGTTTGGCAACAGTGCCAACCACTGCTCCGCCTGCTAATTAGCTTACAACTAAAATACTAGAATGTCCCCTAACAAACCAGATCACAGATTTCCTACTTGATCTGTTTTAATAGCAATTACCCTCAGAGCAAATCATGTTATATGTCACATAATACTATTAAAAATGCTTCAGAAGTAATCAAAATCTTAAAACATGGTCACCAGGCCTAGTGCAGTAAATAGCTAAGATAAAGCCTAGCAAACAGGTAGCAGATACACTCACCTGTCAGTACAGCCCGCCATGCTAAGCCTTAATAAAATGCAGATAGGTGGTTTATGCTTTACATGAATGATTAATTCGCTTTACAGACCAAACTATTTGTGTAGCTGGCTGTAAACATGTTTATTTCTGCTGTGGCTACTGACATGTGCAGCCAGCCTCATGTGGTCAGTTGGGGAACTGCATTTCTTTCTCTTCCTTGTCTGGTTCATTTTTCAGCTCCAAAGTCTCCTGACTGATACCAACAGACACAGAAAGGCAAAATGATGGCGCTCAACGTGATTTCTTTTTAATGCCGAGTCCGGCGTCCGTTTGGTGTGTCTGTACTGCTCACCCCCAGGACCAGGCTCATACAGCAGGAATAATGAGCCACTATTCTGTTATATTGCAGTGTACCAAACAAGCATACACAAAAAGAGAGACTTCAGGGGTCAAGGCTTGGCACTGGCTTGCTTTCTCCCTGTCTCCCACAAGCCAACACACACACACACTTTCTTCTTTCTTTCATACTGTACTTCCCAAGTGTGTAGGGGTCACCATGGAAACCTTGTCTTTTGCAGCAAACGGCCGAGATGTTGTGATGAGGTCTCGACAAAAGTTTATTGATCTACAAGATTTGGTGCCCGTTTAAAAGAAAAATCTTGCTCTGTGTTGTTGAGACTTGTAATCGATATGAACAACTCCCTGGAAACAAACTTGACGAATTGATACTCTTGAGCTATTCAGAGTTTATGGGTCTGTGTTTATGAGTTATTTCTGGCCTGTAGTTTGTTCCAGTAGATCATTCTCACTGTATTTGGTTATGCTTTGTATACCGAGTGGTGCATGTATATATGAGTGTGTGTGTTCCATGGGTACTTCCTGTGGTTAGCTCTGTGCAGCAGAGATGATTCATGACTTTCAGTGTTGTTTGAGAGAGTGAGAGAAAATTCACACTATAAATTTGCCTCTTTCCAACACTCTATGTCACACTCATAAATATACACACACAAACAACCACACACACACATATACTCCCGAGCTTACACTGTTCCAACTCCCACACAAACTGAAAAAAGTGTGCATCTTCATTTATGCTTTTTTAGGGTAACTGACACAAATGAACCAAAAATATCTTCGCATGCAGTCATTTCACATTTCCTCTGACTAGCAGCTCGTGGTCATGGATATAAATGTCATAATCACATAACAATAGGCAACATTTGCTCAGTGTTTTCTTATAAATTCACTCGTGTAAATAAACACTTTATAGGAACAGGATATTTTCAGAAGACTGCCTCCTAATATTAGACTCCACTATCATATATTATCAGGAAAAGCTGCAGCACGCTTGAGTCTATAGTACAAAGTCCCTTTTTTGTGGTCCTGCAAAGGCTGTGTGCTCTGCTGTGTGCTGCGTTTGTAGCTCGGGTCACGGCAAAGAATAGCCAACAGGAAGTGAGAAGAGCTACACCGGCTCAAGAGTTCGAAAATATAAAGGAGAAATAAAAGGCCAATATGCTTGTGTATATATGACTGTGGTCTTTGAAAATGTTTCACACAGCAAAGCATAGAAATCGCTCTTCAGTCACGCACATTAGCAGCAGTAATAATAGCAGCCCTATACTCAGGTCTATGCTCACCTTATCATTGTGTTATCTGAAAGGGGAAAGTCCGCACACAGGAAACTCACACAAGTTCACTTACAGTATCCATTTACAGTTCAGTCAACAATTTTCCTTTTTCAAATGAAGCCACAACTTCCTGATTACTGATTTTCCTCTCTTCTTTGTTGCTTTCTTTTTTTTTCGCTTGCTCGCTCTGTTTTTTTTTGTTTTTTTTCCGAACGTTGCGTCACTGGGTTGTGGTTTACTCACTACTCACAGTGCACAGGAAGTGTGTTGTGGCAAAACAGGTCCCTGTCACTGTTTCCACTCCTCACTGAGGACCACAGAGCTAAATTTAACGCCAATAACAAGATCACAGGTGCCCAAAATACTCACTTCCACATACATCGAAGTTTTATTTAGCCACCCGTAGCTATTTTTACTTAACCATGTTAATATACTTATGTCTGGGCTGAGGTTACGTTTACTTTGTGACGCAGTCTGCCACAAAGGAAACAGCCTAAACCAATTAACAAGCTGTAGGATTAGAGAGGAGCTAGTGAAGTCAGGACAGTTAGCCACTAAGACACAACTGACCATGACGGTCACATGACTGACGTCTAGCCAGAAAAGAGACTGACTGACCATAGTTTTGACGTAGATGTGATGTCACTGATCATTTTAACGGCTTAGCCATGAAAGTGTGCCAAAGACAGACCAAAACACAAGAAGTGAAGTCTGTTTGTATCAAAGAAACACATTCCATAGAAATGTATCATGACTGGGGTCAGGTCATTTGCCTAAGACCAGTTGCTAAATTTAAGGAAGTGAAATGACAGCCACGTCAAAATTGGTCAAATCTGGCATCATATGTCAGTGTAAAAATAGCATACGATGGGCTATTTTAACCTTGTGGCTCATGATTTGACACCACAGGAAAAGGGAACTAAGAAATGGGCAGTGAATGGAAAATGCAAAGTGAAAGACAAGAGGGACCAAATACAAATACATGACATGGAAAAAAAACAAAAAAAAGAAGAAGGGGGGAAAAAAACAAACTAAGGGGAAAAAAATAACATTAAAATTGCACCGGTGTGTCACTGCTGAAGATATCCAGATCACTTCCTGGACCGTATCAGCAAAGAAAGAGCAGTATCAATATCAGCCCCATTATCTGGAGCAGCTCTCCTCTCCACCCTTTGTGTCAAGGGTATTGTGAGGCCTCGGCTTAACCCACCTCCGTGCGCTGGCATTCAGTTAGAATCAGTGCGGCTGTGATGAGGCGGGTTGAACAAACAGACCAGCGGACTTGGACCGCGGCCAGAGCCAGAGTGGGTTTCAGTCCAGCTAAAGTTACACTCTGCTTCTGCTAGCTCAGTGTAGCTGGAAGCAGAAGCCAACTGTGGGGCAATTACCCAAATGCTGCCGAGTCATGTTGGTCAAAGTCTGGTCTGCGTTCATGTGGGTGTGTGTTTCGCCGCATACACACATACATAAATACAGAGTACACTGCTGGTCTGTTCACATTGTAGAATCAAGATTGTTTGAAAGACTATATGAACACATAATAGTCTTAATAGTTTCAGTCTGCTAGTTTACATCTATTGTCCCCCCCCTCCCACGTTATTACTTCCTGCCTTCTCTTCATTTTCTCATTTTCCCACATTCATCCCTAATTCACACCATGTGGATGTACATGGAACTTGGATAGCTTGATGTAAAGTAAACTGGACTTTGGAGAAAGTCTTATTGTCACCAGCACACACAAAAAAGTGAGCCAGCTAAAAATAGACAGATTTACTCCACCCCGTCCTCAGAACCCTGCAGGAGATCAGGCTCGGGAGTGCAACTGTAAGGCCGGGGTCACTGTGTTACTATGGTGACACGGCCACGGCAGCATATGTGTGTATCAAGGAGTAAGGGTTTTATGTGAATTTTGAATGTGTGTGTGGCTGCTCACTTTCTGGGCCTTGTGTCTCTCTACCAGCAGCAGGAGCAGCAGTCTCCCAGCCACTGTTGAGAGAGAATGTTGGGTAACAGAAGTCTGGAGTTCCCCTGGACTCACTCCAGACCTTCTTTCCCTCCTGCCTCTCTTCCCACAGTCCTCCCCTCCTTCTCCCCTCACTTCCACTTGCTTCCCCTTGTTCCTGCTGGCTCGTTCACTCATGAGTGATATTGTGCGTGTGTGTGTGTCCATGTGGACATTTTTCCCAACAGCCTGTAGTGTAGAACTCCTGGTTTATTTTTTCTTCTCACAGTCGGTCATCTCCTTTTCTAATTTTTTTTTAGCACTTTACACACCAACCTTCCTCGGAACTCAAATGTTGGAACATTTTTTCCCATTTAAACCTGATAGACTGTGTTTCCTTATAAAACCATTATGTAGAACTGACCCCAGATCAGCGTCTGCTGTCTCAGCAACTCAACACATCTGCTCTGACTCATTTTTCTCTGGTTCCCCATTCCGAAAATGAGAAATGAAGGCAGCTTTTAAAAACAATTTGTGCCTATTTGTGGCTCTATCCAAGCCCAGTCAGACTACCATCATCATCATCCTCACATAATCGTCACCACCGTCATCATCATCATCATCAAAGCAACAAATAGATGATGAAACACTTCTGCTCAATCTAGAGAGAGGATTGTTCGGGTTTAAGTGGGCAGACACTTGCAAAAACTTACAGGATTCAGAGACTGAAAGGGAGTCATCCATGCCTTATCTGAAAGTATTTAAAAGACCAACTCTATTTATAATATGATCCAGATTTATTACTCTTAGCTGTTTGGGTTTTTTCCCCCAATCCCAATTTTATTTATAAAGCACTTTAAAATACCCAGCACAGTAACAAAGTGCTGTAAAGAACATAAGTTAAAACAATAGAGTAACAGAAAACAGCAAAAATAAATAAATAAAACACATAATACATAAAATTAAAACAGCCCTATATTAAAACAAAAACAAGATAAAACAGCATCGAATCACCTAAAAACAACTAAAATAAAAATAAAAACCAACATCTCACGTGGTGTCAAAGGCCAGGGTAAAGAGGTGGGTTTTCAAGAGTGACTTAAAAACAGGTAAAGAACTGGCCTGTCTAATCTCTAAAGGAAGCTCGTTCCACAGTTTTGGAGCTGCTACAGCAAAAGCACGATCTCCTCTAAGTTTACGCCCAGTCCTGGGTACATTCAGGAACAGCTGATCAGCTGTAGCAGCTCAGAGAGATAAGATGGGGCTAGGCCATGGAGAGCTTTAAAAGCAAATAAAAGAATTTTAAATTGAATCCTAAAAGAAATGGGCAGCCAGTGAAGTGAAGCTAAAATAGGGGAAATGTGCTCAAACTTTCGAGTGCCAGTTAAAAGACGAGCTGCAGCATTTTGCACCCTCTGTAGTTGGGTAATATATGATGCGCTGACCCCAGTATAAAGTGCATTACAGTAATCCAGCCGAGTGCTAACAAAGGTGTGGATCACTGTCTCAAAGTGCTGCCGTGAAAGAATTGGCTTTATTTTTGCCAGCTGCCTGAGGTGAAAGAAGCTAGATTTTACCACTGCCTTAATTTGATTATTAAACTTCAGATCACAGTCCACTTTGACCCCCAGGTTTGTGACATTTGGCTTAACATACTGGGCCAGGGAATCTACATACACATTGGGGGTCTCAGTGCTTCGTAGAAGCTTGAATCCTTCAGCACAGAAAGACACGAGAAACTGATAACGAGAAAAAACAGTAGGTGTGCAAACGTGATACATGTCAGCAAGGCAGGACAAACACTGACTTGGCTTGTCTTAGCATGTTCACCTGCACCCACTTCACTCAGCACTTAGCTTTCGTGCCAGAACAACAAGCCGCTGCACGCTTCTCCCACAAAAGCACACAACAGTAACTTGCCCTGGTTTGCACCCTGCGCTGACAAAGCACCGCGTCACAGTTTCCGAAACCTCTCCTTCCACCTTTGCATCACCATGCATGACAGAAAAAAAAAGAAAAAAAAAAGAGAAAACATAAAAGTAGGAGTATTAGTAAACTAACAGGTTCAGATTAAGAGTTACATTCAGTAGATTTAGAAGAGAATTTGAAAAACACACACTTCCATCTGAATTACTTCCACTTTTTATAAAAACTTTGGTTTAAAAGTGTCACTTTCATAGTTAATTAAAGCAAATATTGCTCATTGCGTTTGTGATAAAATAGAACGGCTGAGTTAGACGGGGGAAACACAGTGAGTTAAGGTCAGTAATTTACAAAACATGCAAGAAAGCAAGTACCAGAAATAAGCGAGTCACAGCTCAAGAAAGTCTTTCTCAGGAGATTTAAATGTTTATAAAAAATGTTATATGTGGTGTTTTAAGACAGCCATCTGAGAGTAAAAGGGAAACTTTATGTGACTGAGCAGATAAGTGACTCAAATTAGATATTTTTATTTGTCTGGCTGCCCTTAAACAAGACCACAGAGTCTGGGACGTCTGAGCCACAGCCACTGAATGAGAACGAAACACAGTCTACTTCCTCTTTCCACCCATCAGCCGCTTGCTCCACTCACGGAGCAACGGATGTGATGTCACTTCCTGTTTGGTTTTCAGCTGCACTGCAAGCAAGTACAGAAGTAGCAGCTTGGTGACAGCTGCGAGTGGAGCTGGAAACATGCAAATAAACAGGGTCAAAGGTTAGAGCTGGCTGATTGTAAGTGTTTGTAAGCTCTCACAGCTGCTTTTAAAGCCACATTAGAGTCACTTAACTCTTTTTTCTTTCTTTCGTTTTTTTTGCTTTAAACTTAAGCTTGTTGTTTTTGACTGCATGGCTTTTACATAGGTGTTTCCAAATCAACTTCTGCAGCAGCAAAAGCTCAGAAATCACTGTGGGTGATATATTTGCATAACACAACAACCAGGAGCATACACATATCACACTTTCTTGCTTACTTCATAATCCAGTGGTTCTGTCTTCTGTGTTTTGTGGTCTGCAGATTTCTAAGAGCGAGTTTCTCTCTAAGAAGAACCAGTTACGAGCATATATTCAGTGCCCTTTGTACTCCTCAATGCCATTGCCAAAGCTATTTGCATTGATGGCATGAAATGATGTGACACTGCCGTATAAGATTTTTTGTGGCCCTAAACATAATGGATGCAGTACGCTCAAGTTGTTGGTATAAATTGGTCCACGTGTGTTTATCTGCACTTAATAACATCACAGCCCAATTTTATCATTTACACCAAATCGCTTTGCAGACCTCTGAGGGTCCCTGGCCCCTGCTTTGAGAACCGCTGGCATAATATATATATCCTGTATTATCTCTTGTGCCAAAAAGAGCGTCAGTAAGAAAACTCCAACTCCTTTGCCTCATCATCTGTCGTTAGTTGAGAGTCTCTTGGTGACAGACAGGCAGGCACTGTGACACCCAGCCCTGGTAATAGAAGGCAATTATAAGCCCTGGCAAGAGCTGTGGCAATGGGGAAAACTTTTATACAGCCCCCCTCCTGGGGCGCTGACATGCAGACACACTGAAATTAATTGCTACAAAACATCAGACGAGCTTGACGCACACATGCGCATAGTCAAACTCCTGGAAAGGAGAAGGATGAAACAATGCACATCATGCAACGTTACACTGATGCGCGTGAGGAGGAAGAAGAAGAAAGGGAAAGCAGCAAAGAGAAGCAGTGAAAAAACAAGTAGATCCCTTCCAACAAATCATGTTTTCATCTAAATAAAGAAGCCAAAGACAATAGACTCGGGTACCTTGGAGACCAGGAGGACTATTTCTCCATGGCAACCAGTGTAGTGTGTGACAATGCCGCAGTGCGAGGGTTTGAACTGCTAAAGCTGTCTGGGAATGCAGAGATAGATGGGGGAGAGAGAAACTCAGAGAGTGAGACCCACGGAGGGCTGTCGGTGTGCTCGTAATGAGAACACACACTGTCACAATCCCACTGCGAGAAAAATGGAAGTTCATGACTTTCCAGCTCACATTATTTTCTTTTCTTTGACTCTTTAAGTCAATACAAAGACAACTCCTGTTCCTAACTAAATTATGACACTAAGCCTGTTTATGTTTCCGACAGTGCAAATCCAAATATATTCATAAGTAAACATTTCTCTGGTGTTGCTATGGAGTTGTTCCCTTGTTAGAAAAAAAAGAAAGAAAGGCAGCACCATGTGGCCCTCGTACAAGATTTATTTTAATTGTGTGGTGTATTGTGGCCAGGAGAATGTCAGACTATATGCTGGGTGTGTGCCGTCGACACACTTGTGGATACATGTAGTCGTGTCGGCCCTTGGACACGATCACGCCTGTGTAAACGAGGTTGCGTTCGACGTGCCACGTGCGTTTGTGTGTTCGGATTGCAGGACAAATAACGGAACGTGTTTGTCTTTGTCGCAGTTCTTGTGGCAATAAAACTATTTCAGACTTTTCACTTCCTGTTTGATCGCTCCTCTTTATACACGTGTTAAAACGCCAGGTTCAATGGAGGTCCATTGTTCCGTGATATTGTGGGTAAGTTTTTTTGTTTTGTTTTGTTTTTAAGATCTGGAGTTCAGCGTCAGGCTACTGGATGTTTTCTTTCCAGACTGTGCACTGCTGCAAGTTTCAACACCGTCCTCACCCATTTCTCCTTGTCAGCATCGCCCGACAACCATCAACATGCAATCTCCTTTGTGTGTCTTTAGTTTTATTTGCAGTGCGCTTTATAGAAATTCATTACACTGTCTGCCGCCAGCGTAGGCAGAAAAATATTCCCTCGGCTCGGCTGAACTCTCACCCTCCTTTAATGTAAACACGGCTCACTAGTCACGTTTCTCCCATTAAGGTAAATGCTTGCATTATGTATGAATCTAGTCTCCTTAATCCAGTTGCGCCATTAACCCGCACCGCCAGTCTTTTTCAAGGCCTTTTCGTAAAGAGAAGTGGAGACAACTCTGACCCTCTTAATTTGTAATGGATAATTTAAAGCATTAGTGTAAATTAGATTACCGGTAATTACGTATCACATAAGATGTGTTCTTCTCCGGCTGCAGCGGGGTTTGAGTTTACAAGATGTGCTGTTGAATCTTCAGTCTAAGTGACCCAAAGTGACATTTGGCCCTCGAGCATAGACTCCTGAAAAAAACCATTGTCCCGTAAGCCAAATGCTTCTGACAGATATTCATTTATTCATTCGCCCCTCTTTCTATTTTCTCGTTTGTTTTTCTCTGAAACGGCCGCTGCAGTTATTGTTGTTTGTCGTCTTGTCTGTCTACCTCGTCAGCCGTCATGCCTGTTGACACACGGCACTCTGAGTTAAATGATTATTGTGTGATTGCAAAGGGTTGCGGGGCTTTCTGATGGAGACCTGTCTCCCCAGCCCTGTAGGCTATCCCACATCGGCAGTCTCCAGCTGGGGATAGATGGGAGGGGGGAGGGAGGGCTGGGGTTAAGGTGGGAAGGGGGAGGGAGTGGGGCTTTACCTGAATCAGCCTGTCGTGCCTGCCCTCAGGCTCACCTGTCAACAACCCACTAACAGTCGCTTTCACTCTCTGTCGCTTTCTGGCTCTTCTTTTCCATCACTTCCTCTGCTTCTGTATCTCTCTTCACTCATTTATCTCCCTGCCTCTCACCCTCTCCACTCATTCACTTCACTTCTGCTACGACACGAAAAACAAATAACTCTCACCTGAGCGGATGTGTCTGCGTCTCCCTCTCTCTCTTTCTCTCTCTGACTGTCATTTTCACTTCACAGCAAGTTATTGGAAACAGCTTTGGCCATCGGACTCAAGGAGACTATTTGTCTTGGCAACTTCTGATCTGACTCAAAAACTCAAATAAACTCTGGAGAACAACTTAAAGGTTTGTGTGCGTGTGTGTGTGTGTGTGTGTGTGCTTGAACTGTTTGCCTGACACTGGGTTTAGAGAGGTCATCCTGTGAGAGACGGGTGTGATTTCAGGGTAAGTTTACCAAATTTTCAGTAGCTCAGGCGATGTGTTTTTAGCTCTTGATTCCGGAAAGGAGAAAATAAAAACCAAACCGTCTCCTCTTTCTTGCCATTCTCTCAATAAATGTGAAGGTCCAAGAAGTAAGCGGGATGACGGTGTGGCCGTCTGACGCAATATTAAACCCACGCTGCATAAAGCGTCTCCTCCACAGAAACAGATGTGGCCGGGCAGAGCCTTGTCAGACTGCGGACTAAAGCAAAGTTTAGACTCCTGACAAAAAGCCGAAGACTTTTAGCGGAATGAAAACGACTCTGTTTTCTGTCTGCTGTGAGTACGTGCGCGCACGAGTCACGCCCAAACATCTTCACTAAAGAAAACAAATCAGTTGCTTTTCAGTCTGGACGCTGAGGCCACATCTTTCTGCCTCCCTCACTCCCCGTCTCTTCCTGTCTGTCTCTCTGCCCATGTGAAGACGTCAGCACTGTGAGCAGCACTTCCAGCCAGCTCAGTTAATCAGCCAGAATGAGGAGTTTTAACCCAGTGTGTGAAGTAAACTTGAAATAAATTTGGTTTCTGCCTGGTTTCTTTCTCTGCAAACTGCATGACATAAAGCGACTGAAGAGGATGGGTACATTTTAAACATATTAACAAGTAAACATTAATAAAGGTTTCTCAATTTTTTTTAAAAAAAAATAGAGTGCATGGTAAAAAGTGGACTGTTTATACTAAAAAACTTCACTTTGAAATCATATGTATTTGCTTAATTTCCAACACTGGAAAGGAAAAATAAATGTTGCCAGCAGATATTTGCAGTCTAGATGCTAACCTCAGCAACTACCTTTAGTTGTTATCTCAGGTACAGTTTGTGCTAAGGTTATTTGGATCAGCTGTCATAACAGTCAATAACAGCACAACAGGTGCCTTTTTTCAATTCAATATCACTTTGAGTTTTCCAAGCAGTAGAATCAGTAGGTTTTAAATTTTTTTGATCAGAAAAACTAATGTACACAAGCTTCTTGAGTCTATAATGTTTCATGAAAAAGAACCTCTTCGCTGTTGATGATGAACACTGAGCTGACCTGGTTTTTTGTATGCATCGGTCCTGTCAGCACGCTGGGGTCACCCACGGATTATGGCACAAGAAAGCGTTTTGTAGCAACCTTTAAATGTTACCCGTTGCTGTGAATGCTGCACAGTGTGGGGAAGCCCCGACTTTCAGTTTGCTGCCGGTGACTCATCCGGAGCTGAAAGGTCAGGGGTCAGCTCTTTTGTTATAAGCATCAAACAAACAAGCTGGGTCCTTGGTGAGTCACACACAACCTCTGGGGCACACGATAGGGTTGGGAGGGGGGGTGTCTGTGTGATGTTTTTGGTAATTGTCGCTCTGTCACCTTCCACCTTCACGAGGCAGCAGCAGACGGATATGAAGATGGAGCAGCTATTGGATGCCACTGCTCTCTTTCTCCGTGATACACCACAGCCATTCCTGCTCCACAGCCTGCGGGGTAATATGACAAGGAGGGATGCTTGCACTGACTGAGAGAGCGAGCAGATTGTTTTTCAAACATCACTGGGGCCTAAAGCTTTAGTAGGTCAGCTCCCATAGTAAAAGAAAACTTGTGATCTTAAAGTCTCGCCGCTAAACACAGAGCCTGCCTTCCACACTGGCATTCCTGAAATCCTCTCAAAAGGGGGGGGGCATAACTGCTTTAGAGTAGCAACAGGTGGTGTGCTGTAATCTTCTGCATTGTATTGTCATGGGCTGTGTTAGATTTCAGTAAGCGAGCCAAGGTTTATGATGACTGGAGCACAGAGTGACGGTGTCAAGTATTTAAACAGACACACGTTGCTGGATGTCTTCCCCAAAAGGCAAAAGGCAGTTTCCAGAATCCCATTAGATCCATTTGGCTTGTCGTGCGTGTCAATTAGTCCAAATTCTCTCTACATGTTAAAAAAAAAAAGGTCAGGGAGGCATACTCTTGCTGATGTCACTTTAAAAAAACTTTGAGAGAAAAATGACATTTATCAAATAGCCTCCTATCATGTTCTCAGCTTCTCTCCCCATCACTGTGTGACTATGGGCTAATATTCAGCCTGTCACTCTGCCCGAGACGATCAGGCCTCCGCTCTTCTCCCATTTAATTATCAACTCTGGCTGTGTATATAACACATCCAGGCCACATCTAATTTTTATCATAATAAAAAATCACCCCCCTTCACACACACACTTTCCCACATGCTCGAATAAAACTATGAAACTATGATCCTGTGCTCCAAAATAACCAGGACCCGCTTTTTTTTCTCTCTGTGTCATTACACTACCCCTCCCACCCTCGTGTCTCCTCTGCCAGATTGTGTAACATCCAGGCTTCAGTGGCTGTCATCACCCACCTTCTAATCCTGGTCCGCCCATCAGGGGAGCACACCTGTATGCTAATGGGGAGGGATTGCACCACGACTTGGTGTGGGCAGCCCAGGAGGTGAGGCGATGTGACGGAGGAGTGGGAGTGTCTGCCTCCCTGGCTGCCCTGTCTACCTGACTGACTGCCTGGCACTGGGTTCTGAAAAATGCCAACACAAAGCTTGATATTTGCTCCCACATAGATACCGTGGGTGAGAGGATTCTCTTTCATTTTCTATTTTTCTATCCTCCTTCCCACCTTCTTCATCTCTTTTTCTCCACCTGCCTGGGATTCTTTCAATTTCACATATTTACTTATTGCGCTCAACTTCCCTGTCATTCTATTGTTCCAACTCCTCTTCATGCATGCTCTTTCTTTTGTTTTTTGGCACATCTACCTACTTCCTCGTGTTTTCCTTGCAAATTGGGGCATGGTTAAATATTAACCATTGCTCGTGCAGGATATGTTTATGTGTGTGTGGGAGAACAGGGGCGTGACTGTTGCGTGTAATGTTAGTTATCTTTTTTTTCCTCATAGGTCACCAGTTTGATCAGTTGAGGACTCCTCTGACTGGTTTGTGTGGGCAGTTATTTTGAACATACCGAAGAGAAGGAACTGCTGACCTACATACACAAATATGCAAAAGTACACACAGATCCTAAGCATCTACACACGTAGACTAATTCTCCTTCTCCTGCCCTTACAGCATCTGGCTTCCACCCCCTCCATGCATCAGAGTGAAGAGAGGCCCAAACAACCACTGTGAACTGTTTATCATCTTTATTACTTTATTACTTTTCTGAGAGTTTTCCCTAACCTGATTTTATTACATTGTCATCAGATGATGAGTTCTCTCATCTGCTGCTCTCTGCTCTTTTCTTCTTTGCTTTTCCACAAATTTATCGACCTTGGTAGCTGATGCATGACAGCGGTGGTGGATGCAGACAGGAGTTTAGATTTGGTATCATCACCTTGCCACGTTTAAAATCATTTTGTGTAACTCACCATCATTGTAGGCTGTCTCCTGGTCTTTTATCGTCAAAGTAACAGGCCCATGGAGGAGGAGAATTCTTGTAGCTAAAAAGCAGAATGTAAATCTAAACGTTAACTGTATGTGTGCACGGTGACAGGCTAGCATTTTTTTCTACGCATTGCCACATACCTTCAGAATTTATTAGATTTATACGTACAGTATCTGGATGAATAAACAGAATTACACATTCTCCAGCTGCGCCGTCTACTCCAGGCATATTTGGATTTTGTAAAGGAGCCTCTGCTCCAGATCATCCATAATATATGACAGAATTTTGCTATCACTCTAATAGGGGTAAACAGAGACATTTGCCAGAGGCTGAATGGAAAATGCCTGCAAGGGGATGCAATCCAGCAAAGACCAAACGCCAGTTGTGCGTACCTGAATGATTGTTTTGCTACCACATCAATCGATCCATCGATCTATGTCAGTTTTTTTTTAATCAGTCCGATTTTGATAGCATGCTGGTGACAGCGGCGTCTGGATGGGGCAGTTTAAACTTGGTCCGAGGGCCTTTTATTCACTAAACCCTGAATGTAAATCAAATTATATTCACCGGCAGCATCTTTTCTCTCCCTCCCTCTCCTTCTCTTGGACCACCTCAAAGTTTCCTGCCCACGATATTTCCCAATAAGGTTGCTCGCATATAGATCCTGTCAGCAGCAAGGGAAACACATCGATTTCCCGTCAGCTTCCACCGAGGAGCGCAGGAGCCCCAGCCGAAGCTGGAGCAGCCGGGATAACATCGGTATCCCGCAGGCGTCCTGGCAGCTGTGCACAGTGTTGTTAACGCGGCCCATTAGGCCGCTGAGTGGCAGAGAGATTCCCTGAATATTGAGCAGGGGACACCCCTCAATTAGACAGATCGCCCCGTACCTCGTCAGCATCCGCACCTATCTGTCCTCATTAATCAATGACACCGCCGAGAGAGATGGAAAGTTAATTTAGGAGAAGTTTGCTGCCATCCAGCAGTTTGCAGCCTCCTAATTCTCAGCCCGCTGCTTGAGAAATGTCCTCATTTGCCCCAATTTTTATTCACGCACGCACGCACGCACACACACACACACACACACACACACACACACACACACACACACACATATATATATATATATATATAAGCACAGGTTTTAGAGAAACGCACGCCCATGCAACTCGTAAATATCAGTAGTTTTTGAAAAAAAGGGGCGTTAAAGTTGTGCGTGAGTTGGTGTTGCAGTTGGGTTTTTGTGTGTTTTGGACCCAAATTGTGGCACAAGTTGTTGGGATTGTGTTTAAAACGCGTTCGTCGTGTTGTTGGCTTGCTCTGTGCGTCTGTTTAAACACTAACTCGGTCCACGCAGCGCAGTTCGTCTGTTTCACAGAGTGGTTACAGGCGAACCGCGAGTTAAGCTGCGCTTTTAAACACAGGACCGTAATTCTGTCGCTGACATTAGTTATTGTGAGCGCTGGACATGATTTGCACTCCATTCTCTCATTCGCTGCCAAACAGCGATCGGCTTTGCCAAAGGAAGCTCCAAATAAGGACAGGGGAAATGGAAACCCACCGGAATAGGTCCTTATGTAGTCACGACCTTATAAGGCACGGCGGAGCAGTGCTTTCCGGCAGCAGCGCTGCCTGCTGCACAGATGGGAAATCCAAATCAAATCTATGGGACGACCGGGAGAGAGCAAGAATAATGCTGCTGTCTATGAAGATACATTGATTCGGGACAGAGGAAGAGCGGCGTTGTCTTCACAATTTACTGTTAGAGCTTAATATAAAGTCTCTCCTCTCTGTTTCCCCTCCAGGCCAGCGTCATGTGTCCTCCACTGCAGTGCCTAAATATGGGCTTCCTCTGCTCCAAATATGGACATCTACGTCACAAAGCGCGTATAAAAGGAGCGGGGAAACCTCTCGGCTCATAGACAGCCCTGAGAGCCCACAAGAGCAACTGTTAGAGCCGAGATAGAGAGACAAACAAATAGATCTCACTGACAGAAAAATCACATTAAAAAGTAAAACGTCAACTCAAAACAACATCCACCCAAAAAGGTAAAAAGCCTGAATTGGAGAAGTAATTTATTACAAAAAGTCGAAATTAATCAACAGATTAATTTTGATGAATCTTAGGGAATGAGTATAAAGGAGACGTTTGATTTTTTCCGAAAAAACAACTGGATCTTTACTCACCTCTAAGAGAAACACGGACAACGACAGGACCACGGGAGAGCAAGAGTCACGGACTAAAGGCAGAAAAGCTGCATCTTCCTCGGCATCAGAAGAAGTGTGCAGCGCTCCCTGAACGGGGCTAAGTGATTCCTTCCACCTGCGAGGCACCGCTCTGCTAACGTGCGCCCAGCCTCCACGCACTCAACACCAGCCACCAGCGCAGTCTCAGCCCTGCAGCTTCAGCACCAGCAGAGGATGGCTGCAGCCAAGACTGAGATGATTCTCCCAGCCCTGCAGAACTCCGAGCCCCTGAGGTTCTCTCACTCCCCCATGGATAGCTACCCCAAGCTGGAGGAGGTGATGATGCTCAGCTCTGCAGGGACCCCCTTCCTCTCTGCGTCTGCACCAGAAGGTGCCGGTTTTGGCTCCGGGGAGCCAGGAGACCAGTATGACCACCTCGCTGGAGGTAAGATCTGGAGATTTTTTTTTCTATTGCTTCTGGTTGTTTATGCTGCATTTAAAAGCGAATTAAACATTCAATCGCATGTGCAGAGCTATAATGAATCAAGAAGGAGTTGACAGAAACAGCTATGCAACTTACAAAAATATTATTTATGTTTGCTGTTTATTGTTATTTCACTAGATTAAACAGTCATGCTTGATTTAAGTTGACATTTAAGATTTTTAGTTATAAGTCTGCTGCATGTAGTTTTGCAGTCTTGCTCACTGAACACTATTGTTTAATATTATAATTCTATTAAAAGTAAATACAGAGAAATAAAAACACCTTACTTAACACTAATTTATTGATAGCTCTACATCCTTGTCAGGTCTCTAAACACTCAGACTCTGCTCTGTCACCGCATGCTTCTCAACACTCCTACAGCTCAATTCAAATTGCATTTCCAAAAACGGCTGAACTGCAGTTTCGATGATCAATCGCCTCTGGCTCTGTGATGGGTTTTAGGAATCCGAACGCTGTGCTTATGTGTGTGCGTGCTTGAGCTTGTGAAAGACAGGAAGTAGGAAAATAAAAGAAAGATTGAGAGAGTTTGAGCCAATGTGTTTAGAAAGCGTGCGGCTTCTGTTGATGTTTAGAGATACACATGGTTCTAGGGTTGAGGGGGAAAGAGTTTAGTTCGAGGGTGTTTCTCTGTGTGGGCACCTGTCTGATCAGTAGCAGGAGAGAGGGGTGACACACTGTCCACTGCTCTGGCAGGATTCCCTCTCCCTCCCTCTGGATATTGACAGTTTGATTTATGTCTCTGCTTTCTCTGTGCTCCCTGCAGATACGTTACCTGATATCCCCTTCAACTGTGAGAAGCCAGTGGTGGAGCAGACCTACCCAACCCAAAGGCTGCCCCCGATCTCCTATACAGGCAGCTTCACCCTTGAGCCCGCCACCACCTGCAGCAACAGCCTCTGGGCGGAGCCGATCTTGGGCCTGTTCTCTGGGCTGATAAGCAATGTTGCTCCCAGCTCTAGCTCTTCCTCCGCAGCCTCACAGACCATCTCATCCTCCTCCTCTTCAGTCCCATCTTCCTCTTCTTCCTCGTCTTCTTCTACCTCCTCGTCCTCATCTCAGAGCTCCAGCCTCAGTTCTTCGATTCACCACAGCGAACCCAACCCAATCTACTCAGCTGCCCCAACCTATTCCAGCTCCAACTCTGATATCTTCCCAGACCAGGGCCAGGCTTTTCCCACCTCAGCTGGAACAGTGCAGTACCCACCCCCTGCTTATCCCAATAGCAAGACCTGCAGCACAAGCTTCCCTGTGCCCATGATTCCTGACTACCTCTTCCCTCAGCAGCAGGGAGAGATCAGCCTGGTCCCTCCTGACCAAAAGCCCTTCCAGAATCAGTCAAGCCAACCCTCCCTGACTCCTCTTTCTACCATCAAGGCTTTTGCCACCCAGACTGGTTCCCAGGACTTAAAAAGTGTCTACCAGTCCCAGTTAATCAAGCCCAGCCGCATGCGCAAGTACCCCACCCGGCCAAGTAAGACGCCACCCCACGAAAGGCCGTACGCTTGCCCCGTGGAGACCTGCGATCGGCGCTTTTCACGGTCTGATGAGCTGACGCGTCACATCCGCATCCACACAGGTCAGAAACCCTTCCAGTGCCGCATCTGCATGCGTAACTTCAGCCGCAGCGACCACTTGACAACACACATCCGTACTCACACCGGCGAGAAGCCTTTTGCCTGTGAGATTTGCGGACGCAAATTTGCCCGCAGCGACGAGAGGAAAAGACACACAAAGATCCACCTACGGCAGAAGGACAAGAAAGCAGAGAAGGTGGGAGCAGTGGTCGCAACAGCAGCCCCGGTCTCAGCAGCCTCACCTCCCTCCAGCTACCCCTCTTCCATCACTTCCTATCCTTCTCCAGTGTCTTCTTACCCCTCTCCAGTCACCTCCTGCTA
Organism: Oreochromis aureus; assembly: GCF_013358895.1. Taxonomy (NCBI): domain Eukaryota; kingdom Metazoa; phylum Chordata; class Actinopteri; order Cichliformes; family Cichlidae; genus Oreochromis; species Oreochromis aureus. Next base: position 9,999,621 of record NC_052943.1, on the reverse strand, counting down.
CTCCTCTCCCGTCCACACTTCCTACCCATCTCCATCCGTCGCCACCACCTACCCATCGGTGTCCATGTCCAGCACCTTTCAATCCCAGGTGGCCTCCTCCTTCCCCTCGTCAGTGGCATCCAACATCTACAGCTCCCCCGTCCCCACCCCGCTCCCAGACATGCAGACCACCCTTTCCCCAAGGACAATCGAGATCTGCTAAGAACGAGCAAAGACAAGAACTTCTTTTAGTCTCTCCGTACCTCTCTTTCCTTAAGGTTTTTTGAGGGGAAAGAAATCAGCATCAAAAGGACTTTGTTTTTCCCCCTCCAAAAAGCACTTTTCTGCTCCCTGTGCAGTGTTAGGTGAATCTTGAGATTTACCTGAAAGAGAGAAAGACACATGTCAAGGACTGGGCAAAGACAATAGAAAATGAAAAGGGATTTTTTTTCTGTCTCTAAAACAAATGCAGCACTTCAAGTGCGTATGGGACTCTGGAGACAGAGAAACTGGCAAGTCTCTGTTATAGGTACACAATAACCACGAGACAAACAGATCGCCTGCAGTTGCAGTACAGAGGCATGTTCGTCCTTGCAGGCGGTCACACAGTACTAAAGACAATGAATGATATACATAAGCTATCATATATGTATATTGTACATGTGCCATGTTTTGTTTTTATCATTCTTTGGTACCACTGATGTGAACAGTTGTTTGCATATTTGCATTGTATTATTTGAAGTGAGCAGGGCCATATTTTCTACATACTTTCTCTATTATGTAGTGATGATGCTGTGATACGTTTCGACATTGTTTGAAGAAAAAAAATAACGCACTTAAGTATTCAAGCATGAGTAAGAGTGATGTTCGTTTCTGTTTGTAAATATCATCCACTGGTACTATCTCTTTCTCTCTTTCTCACATGTGACATATCGCTCAGTTATATGGAAAAACAGAGAAAAGGAAAAAAAAACATTTTCTTTTTTTTTTTAGAAAAAAACTCAAACAAGACAAACGCTCCTGTTATTTGGTGCCTTTTGTGAAGCCTTGTTGATTGTGTGACATGGCTGAGCGCGAGAGACGATGCACAGCATCTCGCCTTAAGGGTTGAGGGACTATTTTTGTTACAGAATGTACACAGAGGGAGTGAAGGGACGAGCTCCGAGGGCACCGCTTCATTTTATCAGAATGTAAGCAAAAAAGGATAAAAATTATAAAGTCTATTTTTGTAAAACTGAAATGTAAATATCGACATCTTCAAGAGCTGGAATGTTGAAGTTACCTACTGAGTAGGCATGGGATTCTTTTGTATGTTATATACATGCAGTTCATTATTTTGTGGTTTATCTTTATTTTGTAATTGTGTTTGTTAAAACAAGTGACTGTTTCTGGCTTCTAAACACATTGAATGCGCTTAACTGCCAACGGGATATTTGGTGTACAAGATATCCTTCCAGAAATGAAATATAAATAAAAATCTGAATATATATGTATATTTGTTTTCATGTGCATTTTTCAACATTTTCACTGGTTCTTCAGGCCATCCTCGTTGCATCAAATCTCCACTCTTGATTTTGCCACGCATGATGCTCGTGCTTAAATGGTATACATTTCATCAGCTTACATGTTAATTGCCGGCAGATTATCAGTGGATTTACAGCATAGCTTTACATCACAGAAAGCTGCCCTTTAATTTAAGGGCAAATCTGCACAGCATGATCTTGTGGAAAGTCTCCATTTCAAACCCTCTTATTAATGATAACGCTAACCCATGACTCCCATGCCTATAAACACTGAAGATGAGGAATTCTTATCTAGATCCCACTTGCTCTTGAAGATACCCAGCTTATCTAAATTTCCATTTCTTTTTAGATTTTAGGATATATTGCCGGTCCTCACCGTTGACTAAACAGCCTACAAGCAATTTGATCTTTTAGCAAAAGACCAAAAAATAGAAAAAATATTCCCGTCTGTACGATGATGGCGAAATGAGTTTTAGGGAGGGATGTCTGAAACCAGCTGTGCTTAGACATGCACGGGGTTATTTTCATGGGGTGCAGGTGAAATCCATCACAATATAATTACCTTCCTTTCCGTGGTTGGCGAGATGCTGTCACCTCGTAGTGAATGAGCTGTAACACACAATTGGGCAATATCCATGTAGGTTAGTCTGAACTGTTGCATGGCAGCAGCTGAACAGAATGGCCCTGAAGGTTTAAATGCTGTTTCTTTGGGTTTCAAGCAGAATATAATAACAGCTTACTCGCACCATCATTACTCATCTGCCACTGTTCCGTAGGCAAGGAACTCTTGCTACATGTTTGAGTATGGAAATAAAACAGCCCGGATTTTTTAGCCTATGTAGACACACACACTCACATGCACACACAATCCCTCTTCTCGCAGAGCTTTGGAGTAATTTTGTGTTGTGAAATGCACTAACCAAAATACTCACAAATGCAAACACAGCTAAAATAGAAAGCAGGAAAACAAGTAGAGGAGAATAATGGAGGGAAAGGGAAAATAATTAAGATAATTGGTCTCCTGATACCAAATTTCCAAATTTGGGCTCATGAGCGTGTCTGTATATCGGTGTGTGGGTATTTGTGCGTGCACAGTGCGCAGGCATCTCTGTGCAATATAGACATCTTTTAACGACTCAAACTACTGTAGTTACTTCACGCTGTGCGTCTGCATGCTGCTCATGCACAAGTGTGCAAAATGTGCCAAGTTACCAGCTTTTGTTCAATTCTACTGTTTTTTTAAAGCTCGGCGTCCACCACCCTCACTTCTGCTGACACTATACGTGTGTGTTTGTGTGTGTGTGTAAGCTGAATTATGTGTAAAATTAAAGGAGAAAAAAAATGCGTTATAAGGTTACAATGGTCCATTTTCTTGGATATTGTCTGCACCGCTGCGACACTTTCATAAATATTTGAAAGTGTAGCAGAAAATCACACAAACACAAATCAGCATTGTGGTTGGTCTCTGTGCTGAGTTAAGACACCTTGATGTTTAAATTATGATGTTCCACACTCAGAGCCATATCTAGCCCTTTTTTTTAGGCAGATCTTGAGACTCCTTGTGTGGCTTAAAATCCCAGAATCTGTCATTTCCTGTCATTGTTTACAGAATTATTTTGGTTCTTGGCTGCAAAAAAAAAGAAGCCATTCAGCAGCTTTTGCATCACAACTTTCTCATATTACCCTGCTTTTAGGAAAGTCCTTTACTCAATGTGAAAACCACACGCGGCGCTTTTCTCTCAGTCCTTTCTCGTGTTAGGAGACAGTATTTCAACCAGTTTTGGTCAGACGGGGGAGGCTGTGCCACGGCTCTGTCACAGTCCAAAACCAAAATGCTAGAAAGAGAAATGGGCCAATATTGCTCAATGTATTAGGGAATTGTGTATCCCATCACATCCTTTGATTCAAGGCTCTTCCTCGCATATCAAAGCTCACGCACTGGGCCTGTTCTGCTTAGGGAGGTGAGAGAGGAGTGTAAGAGGATTTGGGAGTGCAGATGCGTTGTGGCTTCACTCTGTTGTAACTCACAATGGAGCCACCTCACACCCCCAGCGGGCTTCCATTTCAAGAGCCCTGCCTTTGTTCAAAAATTTATTTGTTCTCTTATTCTTTTTGGGAACTGTGTAAAACAAAAAAGAACGAATGGCGACGAGAACCATCCCTTCTCCCTCAGCCCTACAACCCCGTCCCACTGCCACCTTGTTGCCTCTCTCTCCCTCGCTGACTGTACCTCTCTCCCCCTCTCTGCTAGTGCATATTTTGCTGGAGATGCTAATGATCTCCCCCCGCTGTATTCTGATGCAAGGTCTGTCTACACTTTTCCCTTTCATCCACATACAAATGTGCTCTTATTGCCTCTTCGCCCTCGGGCCTTTTAAGATGCCTTTTTGAAATATGCCTTTTGATACGCACATCATTGGCCAAGTCCCTGCAGTGATTAGAGGTCTCTTTAATGTGAGCAAGTTAGAAAGTGAATGAGGGGCTCCAGGGCCGGCAGCTATCCGTTCTCCTCTACCCTCACCCCTTGACATCTGCCGGCCCGCTGGGGGGAACCCAGTGTCGGGTAGGATGACCCAGACCTGTAGACCCTGCTGGCCATCCTCCATCTTTTATCTCCACTTGGAGATTAAGCACATGAGGAATGACACTGGAGGATCGCTTTTATAGATACATGGTACTGTATGCTTCGGGGCCAGATTCCTGTACTTTATCACAGGAATGTGACAGGAGGACTGCTCTCTAATGTCTTTTAAATATGCTCCATTGATCTCATGTTCAGAGCCTCACTCTGCCTCACTGGGATGGCTTTTTTTTTTAAAATCTTGCCAAAAGGGAATGCAGAGTCGGTCGTCAGGTGCTTTCTCCTGTTCTGCCTCTTGCACTCGACACCTGTTGTGTCTTTTTGGGGGGAGAAGTAGGTTATATTGAAACTGCTTGATTTCGAGCCTCCTCACAGGTACATTTCACATAGATTGCAACATTTCTACAGATATGGCATTCAGACTGAACAGGAGTTGAGTCAAAAACTCCATAAGTTATGACACACCTGGACAAAAATGCAGTCGTTCTGTATTCAGATGTCTTCTCGGGTTGCAAATAAGGGGAAATAAAAAAAGACTCCAGTAAACCTGAAACAACAGATCCTCTCTGTGAATCTAAAGACACACAAGCGCATAATAGATTGTCAGAATAACACAAATCTGTTCACTGTTTCTAGGTTAAGATGTGTGGATGTGTGTGTTTGCAGTGTACTTGTTCAAACACACGAGATGTAAGAGCAGCGTAGCTTACAAGCATCTTTGAAATTATTTGCGGCACACAAAAGAGATTTTTGACGTATCACTTCCACAATAATCTACAGGTGTCCTGGCAACTTTAGCTCTACTTAATAAGCCATGCTTGTTTGAAGTACATGGCTTTGAACAGACAACAAAACAGTGCATGCTTAAGTACCTCCAAATATGACACCTCTTCAACTCAGCATCAAGTACACTACAGCTTTACAAAAGGCACCTGGGTGGCTCTGAAATGCAAACAGGCCCTCATAAGTCTTTATGTGTCAAGGCTAGTAAGTGGGCTTGAGTTATTTTCTTTTCTGTCTGTTAGTCAGAATATCATATGCAATCCCTGAGCAGGGTCTGCGAGGCTGGGTAAATAAATGCAGTCATGCCTCTCAGACTTTTCCCTTTTTATCAAAAGGGGACGCGTGTTGTGCGGCAGATGGCTTCCAACTGCACATTAGAGGCTTCTGACAGCACCGTGCAAGACCTCAGTTCCTAAACAACAGTCATTTAAGCAAAAAGACTCATGTAAATGTTTAGATTGGTGAGGAGTGTAAATTATTGCACTGGCTCCGGGACAATAATAGTGTAGTAGAGATTCTGCCCATTTCAAATGAAGCAACAGAGTTATATTTCGGGGCCATTCAGTTTTCACAGCAGCCCGGATTATAGGTGCGTGCTACAATATTCTGATTATGTGATTGTGTGTCTGCAGGCTTCAGGACTGAATATAACTCAAGACAAATTTGCATTACATAGTTTGGCTTTCTGCTGCAGCTATTATAGACTGGAAATAGAACCATAAAACAGGCACAAAATCAACTACTGTGCTCCGTGGATCAGATCAGGGCGACCTTTGCTTCACTGTGATACATCAAAAGCTGAAAGAGACAGAGGCCGAACACAAAATCTGTGTCTCTCGCTTCACCCTCCAGATGTGCCCTGCAGTGACTTCACCACCTGTCACTCAAAAGGCGGAGGCCAGGTGTTTGTTCCAGCACCGCAGCCACCTGTTCTGAGATGCAGTGCACACACTCGCTCACTCGCATACACACACACACATCGGTAAGTGCGCTGCTTTTCCATAGAACATCAGCACCGACTATAACTTAATCTTATCCCACTGCCAAAAATAATCCCTAACCTACTTGTTAGGTAATACATGTGGATCGAGTCAATAATGACTGAAATCAAGGCCTTCAAAACTACAAAAAAAGCCCCAAAACTGTGTTGCTAATACAGGAAAAAAAAAAAACCCTGCATTACTAGTTCAGGACCAAAGATAAGAGCATCAGGACTACCAGCAGTAGAAAGAGACATCATTTATCCCGGTGTTTTATAGTTTTGACTAACATTAACAATAGTTCGGTGTGCTGTGCCTGCTGTGTTTTTATAATGCAGCGCCAGGTATTACAAAAGCACCCCTTGTCATCTGCCTGCTGCTAAACCTCATTTGAAAGCAGAGGCATTATAACATACACAAAACAGGATATTCCTGTTTCAAATGAATGTAATTTTAGGCAAACAGGTTTATGTGTGTGTCTGCATGTAAGTTGTGTGTGTGCGTGTGGGAGTGCATACCTAAGTGTTTTTGCCATGTGTGCCTATATGCAGGAGCCTTTTAGGTGTTATGAGTCTCAGGGGTGACAGCATGATCGCGGGGGAGAGGGAGAAGTGAGAACTGGGGCGGAGGAGGGATACGGGGAATGTATATCATCATCTGGCCAGGTTTTTCTTTCCCGCCCCCTCACTACAGCTGTCCTCCATGTCTGATGAAAGCCTTGCGCTGCTATATTTGTCCCTCAGTGATGAGGTGGAACTAATGGCTACTTTCACACCAGCTGATGTCATCAGCGTGCTGCGTCTGGGGAGCAGGAGTGTGGGATACCTGCTGGGAGCTTCTGTTGTCCAACAGCACATGCACATGAACACAAACACATGCACATATGCAAATGATCATATGAAGTCATGAGCTCGCTCGTTTTATACCTGATGCACTCATCGGAAACTCTGAGGGCCGGAAATTTCAAGGGTCTGTTTAAAAGAATGGATTGCTGCCTTTGCTGAAAGTTTAATTAGAAAACTAATAACACTTTTATGGCTTCAGGTAAATATGAAGTCAATAGCTTGTGAGCTTAACATGGCAGAAAAGATTGAAAGCAGGGGGAAGTTCTGTTCATATTTACCATACAGACACCCGGTGGAAGCGTGGTGTCATAAAGAGCATTTTCCCAAAATGTACTCTTCCTTTAATCTAATCTAATCGAATTATCTGCTGATTTATTTAAATACAAATCTAATAATCTCTTCCTCTGCTTCCTCTCTGTGCCTGTCCTCATCTGCCTCCAGCTAGTTAAAAGTAAGCAGTGTGTGGCACGCCGAGCACAGCCACATCTCTGTCACATCAACACCGTTAGGTCCTCATTTAGGGCCTGTGACTGCATGCAGTGGCATGTCAGCATCTGTCAGCTCTGTCAAGTGTGTATGTAGGCTTTTACGCTTCCTAATGTGAAACAGTTGACAGGTTATTACTGCCTTGACCACAGCTATAACCCAACTTTAACCTGGGAAATTTTTGGCTGGGTGCTCAAATGTTTTGACAAGGTGATAGAAAAGTAAAGTTTTCTATACAGTCGACTCAAACATTAAGCCTAGGGTAAGCTGTACATTACTGTTCCCTGGCTATCATGTTTCCATTAGGATACATCTGTGATCAGATCATAAACTCAGTATGCTTTCAACGCTTCAATCGTTTGGCTATAAATACCTCGGATGCCCCCTCGGTGAAATTACCCCTTCAGCAGCCCTATCTCCTCTTGCCTTCCATCATTTTCATCCTCTAATGTACGTGAAGCCGCCAATAATGGTGCTAGATTACAAAGAGTGCGCATAGCCCGTGTGTGTATGTTTTTTTACAGCTCAGAAATATCCCTGCAGTTAAGTGTAATTTATACAAAGAGGGCCACACATTTGACCCGTCCACGTGCACATGCGCGCGCACACACACACACACACACAGTCCGCTGTGCTGTCTCTGCACCTCGGGGCGCGAGCGTGTGTGTTTGTATGTGTGTGCATTTAGCTCTGTACACTGCTGCTTAATAGAGTCCTCCATTGTGAGTAATGACCCCAGCTCTTTTCTGTTATTCTATCCAGACCAGCGGGCTAAAAGCTGCTGTAAGGATGAGAACGAGGGTCTCTCTGTTATTCCAAGGCAGTAAAAAATGAGGAGAAATTGCAGTTAAATGAAAGGCTATTCTTCCGCTTTGCCGTGCCCAAACACACTTCATCCCATTTTTGATTACATTTCCTCCAACATTATGGGGATGTTAAAGGTAAAAGCACAACATTAGACTTTTACCTTTAACATTCATAAATCAACAATAAACAATCATTTGTTCTCTCTCTGAAGTGTTTTCTCACACAATCGCACAAGCACGCATAGATTGTCCTCTGTCGCCACAAACACCAACATCACCGCTCCGTCCATGCGTTGCTATGAAGCAGCAGAACTACACTATGCTGCTTCTCTGCAGCAGGTTATAACGTAATCTCCCAGGGAGACGTGACAGGATGTGTTTATTGTTTATTTGTGAGTTTTTGTGTCTCAGATTATATTTCCACACCCTGCTCGTCTACGGTCCATCCTCTTTCTCCCCTTTAATTCCTTTTCCTCAGTCTGCTGCTTTTCCCCAGCATGTGTGAGCGAGCGAGAGGGCAGGTGCACGACTTAAAACTTGTCGCTTTTGCAGATTTATGTCTGATTGGAGCACTAGCTGTTTACCAGGAAACATCTGTCTGTATATTTGTCTGTCTGTCTGGGTGCAGTCGAAGCTTATTGTTGAGACAAATGCACAGATGTTCGATCGATAAGCAGTGAAGCATGAGCCCTCGACGTGGTTTCAGCCACTGACTGAAAGTATCTAGGTTTGAGTATTTGCTCCCATTTCTACCCATCCATTCCATTTCCACGTCTTCTGAAACGGGAAAGCGAGGAGGAGAGAAAACACCAGAATCATTAAAGTCAGACTGAGAAGAGTTTAAACACAACACGGAGATGTCTTTCTGTGTGTGCAAGTCTGTTTGCTGAAAATTAAACGGAAACAGCACACACTTGAATGCCAGAGTTTAAAGTAAAAGCGCTTGTGTGTGCATTTTCTTTGAACTCGTGAGTCAGAAATAACTTTTAGCATTGCACAGAGGTGCTGATTTTCTGGTACAGTTGTGCTTTGAGCTAACATCAGCATGGAGTCTACTAATGAAGCTAATAGAACGCTACAAAAATTCTAACAGGGTGATCGCTGTCATATATCCTTTTAGGTTTACTGTAGGCCAGTGTGAATTATTTTACATCCAAGACTGGCAGGAACATTATAAGTTGTCAGGGTGCCTATTTTTCTTAACCCAAAATGGACACATTAAGAAATGATTTGATTATTGTGGTAGTGGAAAAGCCAACAATTTATTTTTCTGGGAAACACTAATATCTGTGTCAAATTTCATGAGTATTCATCCAGTAATTCTGGAAATACAAAACAGATAGACACTCCAGAGCTAAGTGGATCCATGGTTTGCATGCAGTAGAGCTATATGCAGATGCTATCCACATGTTGATCATGCTGTCATTAACTCCTATGGGTTATTAAGTAGGTGCATGGCTATGCTAACATAGCACCAAATGTCATGTGAAATTCCTGGCTGCATTCCTGCAGTCACTTAAACTGTAAATGGTGCAAATAATGTATGCTGACCTGTGAAGTGTCTGTTAAAGCAATAAGCTACAAGCTGCAGTCTGAACAGGGAGCAAAGCACAGAAAGAGAAAGGGAGGGAGGGAGCACTGGAGTTGAAACCAGAGATCGGGCCCAGCCCTTTCCTACTGGAGGCCCTCCACCACCACCCCTGCAGCCTCCTTCAAGCCTTCATGTGATCCCCTCTGCATAAGCCAACTAGTAGAGGAAATGTCAGTCTTCTAGCTAGCCAGGAAACCACCGTGCCCAAACATGGAGTTTCCTGCCCTGACACAGCTCTTCCTGTAGGCTATGTAAGGACCTTCCTGCTTCTCCTCTCTCCTCTCTCCCGCCTTCTCTCTCTCTCTCTCTCTTTGTCTGTCTTCCTCTCTCTCTCTCTCTCTCTCTCCCACTCTTTTGGCAGGCTGCCCTTCGGCAAGCTGCCTCGATGCTAGCCTTTTTTTCCCCTCCCCTCTTGCTATGTGTGTTTCTGTGTGTATATGCATGTGTGTGTGTGTGCATGTTTACATTTTATGCTGGTCTGTCCACTTGCAAAATATTTCACAATATTTCAATATCGTTTCAACACAATGAAAATATGTAACCTAAATGTCACAGGAGGCCCTCAGGTCTGATAGCGCATCCGGCCCTTTCCAGTTTTAACTGATTTGCCTCTCACCTGTGGAGGAATGTTTTTGAGATATACCACACCCTATGTGACATTTAAGGCTTCATCATATTACAATCACGTCTGACGTTCCATATATGAAAAGACATGACAGATTTGATCTGTCCAGGGTGGAACCCACCTCTTGCCCTTTGACAGCTAGAGTAGACAAAAGTTTACCAATGGGTCTAAAAAAGTCATATTATAAAAGAAAAACAATCACCAAGAAGCTAATTAGTTGTGTTGTGCTAACTTGCAGAGCTGGTGATCAGGGACATGGTTTAGCCAGTATTACAAACTAATTATCACCTGTTTTGTAGCATGTTGACTATGTGTATTTGTTTCTTTTGATGTCATTATAAGAGTCTCTACAGCTGTTTTGCTACTTTTCTTTCTACTTTGCTCTCTGTTTTTAAGGTGCTCATGTCTCCTCCACTCCATTCAGTATGCGTCCCACTGACACATATTATTATTATTGTTATTATTGTAATAATATTATATTATCGTATGTGTCCTGTGTATTTTGCTCTCTGCTGAACAGCCTAAGCTGCACACTTACTGTGTTTCAGGGCCTTCAGTGTTAAAAAATTAGACAGTCAGTTTTCAGTTTCAAAACGGATACCTCTCCACTGCGGACTGCCGCTGTGTCACCCCCACAGGCAGCATGAGAACTTGTGAGTGAGTGGGGGTTGCAGATGCAGAGGGAGAATGAGAGAAGGCTGCAAGCAAGCAGCTGAGGGTGAGATGAAGGCTAATATTGATGACAGCTTCTATAATATATTGATTGTGTTGCATGAAAACATTTAAAGGAGCAGAGTTCAGTTAAGTTTGAAAGTAAGATCTGCAACAAATGTGAACTGGCACAGCTCCAGCTAATCAAAGAGTAGTATAGGACTGAAATTACTATCATTATTACCAAACATTACAGAAAATACTTGCATTTTTTTCCTAGCTGAGCTTAAAGTAATCTGTCTGTACTTTGACATTAATAGTAGTATACTGTGCAACTAATTTAGCTTGGTAAGTGGCAATAGACAGGTGCTAAATGATTGCTCTGGAGAAGTGATTCAAAATGCTGCAATGAGAGTACTGATAAGGACTAGAAATAGAGATCATATTAACCCATATTGGCTTCCCTTCATTGGCTCTCTGCTAAATTCTGAATCTAGTTTAAAATCATTCCCTTATCACACAAGATCTTGAATAATCAGGCCCCATTTTATCTTAAAGACATCATTATATCATATTGTCACAACAGAGCACTTCGCTCTCAGACTCTGGGCTTACTTGTGGTTCCCAGGGTATTTAAAAAGTAGAATAGGAGTCAGAGCTTTAAGGCCTGTCTCCCAGTTTGGATTCAAGAGACAGACACCCTCTCTACTTTTAAGATTAGGCTTAAAACTTTCCTTTTTGATAAATCTTACAGTTAGAGCTGGATCAGGTGACCCTGAACTCTCATTTAGTTACCAGGCCTAGGCTGCTGAGGCCTTCCACAACACACCTGAGCGTTTTTCTTCACTCACCTTTTTTCACTCAATATGTGTTTATACACCACTCTGCATTTAATCATTAGTTATTATTAATCTCTGGCTTATTCCACAGCCTGTCTTTGTCCTATTTTCCTCCCCTCACCCCCCATCCTGTCAACAGAGAGCAGAGTGAAAAGTACTAAAACAGCTGTACTTAAGTGGAATTTTCAGGTATCTGTATTTTAATTGAGTATTTATTTTTTCTCATTCAAACCTGTTTGAGTTATCTTTTTACTCCCTACATTTTTTAACAAATATCTGTACTTTCTACGATTTTTGTCATGTCACTGCATGCCCCCAAACATCAAACTGTCACAAACCCTGTTTCCTGAATTTCCAGAAGTGTCCAGGTGGAGCATGATGGGCAGGAGGGAAGCAAATGGGACCAGGGATTGGCAGGAACAGTGGCAAACGGTGGACAGGCTTGATTTGAGAGACATGGAAAGTAGAGTGGTTGTGCCAGGATGCTGGAAGTTTGAGTCTTACTGCAGAGGGGCTGGTGATGGTCTCGATTTCTTATGGTCCTATGAAACGGGGCACCAGTTTAGGAGAGAGTGCCCGCAGGGAAATGTCTTCACCAGACAGGCATACCTTTTGCTCAAGTTGATATGTCAGGGCGGTGGAGTGGCGGCAGTCTGAGTAGTCCCGCTGGCTTTCGACGGTCCGGAGGAGGGCCTCTCGAGCTCTGAACCAGACGTGCTGACAGTGCCGTAGGTGATGCTGCACTGATTGGACTGATAGGAAATTCCGTCTCGTTCTCGGGGAACAAAAGTGGCTGATAACCGAAGGAGACCTTGAAGGAGGAGGCATCTGTGGCGGAGGAGGTGAGTGAGTTATGAGCATATTCGATCCATAATAGCTTGTTGGACCAAGTGGCAGGATTCTGGGATGTTATTCAACGGAGAGCTGACTCTTTGATCCTGATTTAATCTTTCCGTCTGTCCATTCAATTGTAGTGAAGTCTAGTGCTATGTGGGAGCAGGGCTGGTGTGGTGTAGCTAATGGTTGGAGCGAACCTGATGGGTGCTGAGAGGACGTCTTACCGCGGGAACATATGGAACAGGCTGCCACATAATCCCCTACATCTCTATCCAAGGACTCCCACCAAAAATGACATCTAAATAATGTTGTTTTACTCATATCCGAGTGGCAAGCAAACCTTGCTGTGTGAGCCCAGTGAATGATGACTGATCGACTGGCAGAGGGTTCAAACCACCAGTCAGGTTGGCCAGTACAAGGATCAGGTTCATTCTGGAGAGCCTGGCGGATGGTTTCCTTAATTCCCCAGGAGGGGGAGACCACCCTGCAGGTGGAAGGAAGGATTCCTGCAGTTCGGAGTCAAAGGAGTATTGATGGGAGAGTCCTTTGGGCTTGATGTTCCTGGAGCCTGGATGGTAGGAGATGGAAAATTTAAAACAAGTAAGGAACAGAGACCGCTGGGCTTGACATGAGTTGAGTCTTTTGGCAGATTTGAGGTCAGTTACATTTTTGTGATTGGCCCAAATGATAAAGTGGTGCTAGGCTCCCTCCAGCCAGTGGCGCCATTCCTCCAGGGTTTATTTCACCGCCAACAGCTCTCTGTCCCCCATGTCGTAATCTTTTTGTCAAAAAGGAACCAAAACCACTTAGAAAGGAAAATTCCCAAACACTCCCAAGGATCGTTACACAAACTGATTTGAGGCTAAACAGTAAAACATGAAAGGCAATCCTATTTGTCTGTTAATCACCAATGTATGCTGCATAAAAAGAGGTGAAAGAGGCAAACCCGTGTGCAAAAGTAAGGGGTTAAAGTGGACCGGCACGAGTTTAGAGTCCATAAGTTGTGATTGTGGTATTTCAGTATCTAGCTAGCGCTACAGGCGAGGAGTAAGAGGAGCAGAAAGGAAGTAACTTTTAAAGCAGCAGGTAATTTCAATTGCAATGTTTCTATCAGCTCAACAAACATCAACAAACAGACAAACTGTTTGTGTTTGTCACACAGTGTGTTGCTAGCTAAAGGTCCAGCTGCTGTAAGACAATAGAAAGAGAGCTAAATTCAGTCAGAGATGGAGAAAGATAAGACAGACAGGACAGGAAGAACAGAAAAGGAAGAAGAGAGGTTAGATTTAAAGGCGAGGACTGCTCAGTGGTATTTGATCAAATGGAAATTGAAAGCTTTATTTAAAATGAAGCATTGTGTGTGACTGGTGCACAGTGGCTGTGGTGCTCATGGTCAGAGTTAGGTTATATTAAGTATAGCAGAAATGAATTTGAAGCTTAGATTCATTTGCTGAATTCCCCCTTCATACTGTTTAGTATAAAGAAAGCATAAACAGTATACTGACAGTGTAGAGGATGGCACAGGCAGCCTGTAGTTTAAGAAAATCTACTAGAGCCCACAATAAAAAACTGTGGTTCTTCTCCCCATCCTGAGCCACTGCAGTCGATTTTATGGTTCCACCATGTGCTAAATTTCTACTTAAATGATTCAAGCTGAGTGCATTTATTAGAAGCTGTTATTATTTTACTATTACATTAATATGGAACAAGGTTCAGTTAGCTTTGCACAAAAATAGGTAATAGAAATGTCCTCCAAATAGCTACTTTGTTACTTTGAGTACATTTTAGAGCCTGTACTTTTTCACTTTTACTTGAGTAAAGAAGTTGAGTGTTGAGTGTCAGTGCTTTAACTGGAGTATTTTTTTTAACAGTAGTATCTGTAGTGCTGTACTGTACAATGTGTATGCACTTTTGCCACCACTGCAACTGCAGACACTTAGAATGAGATCAAAAGAAACAAATGCACATAGTCAACGTGCTACCAAAACCAGTAATAGTGTGTTGGTAATATTGGATAATCCTTGTTTTTCATTTTCAATATGACTTTTTGAGACTCATTGGTAAACTGAGCTGAAGCCTATCTTGGCTGTTAAAGGGCAAGAGGCGGGATCCAACCTGGACAGGTCACACTTCTTTTAATGAATGAAAAATGCCAGACATGATTGTTGATGAAGCCTTACCTGAGAATTAAGGTGAGGCATGTCTCAAAGACATTCCTCCACAGGTGGGAGGCAAATCAGTTAAAACTGGAAAGGGCCGGATCCGCTATTAGACCCGAGGGCCTAATAGCGCAAGACCCAAGACAGGTCACATATTTTAATTTTTTTGCAACAAACAGAATCATTTTACAAGTGGACAGACCAGCATAAAAACAACATTCTCACACACACATGCATTCACACACAAAAACCACATTCATCCAGATATTGTTCATATGTGTGACAAATACAAATGTATTGTTGCTTCGGATTGCACTGAATTTTAGGGCTGTCATTACAGTGTTGTGCTGTATGCAAAAAGCTTTAAATGAACTCTGATAAAACTTTGTAGGGGTTGTAGAGTGGAGTCATGTTAGCAATCCTTTAAAATTTCACTTATATCCACTAAGTTTGTAAATGTCAATTTGTCCTTCGGGGTCAATAGACTGATGTGAAGGTCAAATTGATAATAATGCTGTATAGAGCTATTTATGTTTCTTCCTGCCATTGTTTATACTGAAAACATATTGAATATAGGAAATGATATATAGGTATTTTAAATATCATGTTACTTTGGATCTCTGATCTCGTTTTGAAGATAAATGAAGATAAAGTTAAAGTTTCAATAATAAAGGTTTGCATTCTCTGAATGCTTCTTGTTAATCATATATATATATATATATATATATATATATATATATATATATATATATATATATATATATATATATATATATATATATATATATATATATATGTATGTATATACAGCTGTATATACAGCTGGATAGCGTAGTGGTTAGACTACACGCCTTTAGAAGGCAGGAGAATAAACCAGCTGTTCTCCACAGAACCAGCAAAGGTGTACTCTCAGTGGCAAGGAACAATAACAGAACAGCACCACCAAGGCTGGAGACGGAGCAATACTGGAAGAGCATATGGGAGAAGGACGCAACCCATAACGGCAATGCTCAGTGGCTAGTGGATCTGAGGGCAGACCACAGCAACCTCCCTGAACAGGGTCCAGTAACCATCACAGTGGCAGATATCCAAGAAAGGGTCTCCAGTATGAAGAGTTGGACAGCACCAGGGCCCGACATGGTTCACGCCTACTGGCTGAAGAAGCTGACTGCACTCCACGGCGTCTGGCAGCACAAATGAACCAGCTGCTAGTTAACGAGAGACACCCGAATGGCTAACTGAAGGTCGGACGGTCCTGATCCCCAAGGACCCCAAGAAGGACCGGTCCCATCCAACTACCGACCAATAACCTGCCTCAGTACTACATGGAAGCTCCTGTCAGGCATCATATCGGCTAAAATGAACAGGCACATGGGTCAATACATGAGCGGGGCACAGAAAGGGATTGGCAAGAATACCAGAGGCGCAAAACACCAGCTACTGGTAGACAGAACAGTCAGCCGAGACTGCAAGACCAGACTGACCAACCTGTGCACAGCCTGGATTGATTACAAGAAGGCCTATGACTCAATGCCCCACAGCTGGATACTGGAATGCCTAGAATTGTACAAGATCAACAGGACCCTAAGAGCCTTCATCAGGAACTCAATGGGGATGTGGCGCACAACACTAGAGGCCAACTCCAAGCCCATAGCACAAGTCACCATCAAGTGCGGGATCTACCAAGGAGATGCTCTGTCCCCACTGCTGTTCTGCATAGGCCTGAACCCCCTCAGTGAGATCATTAACAAGACTGGCTACGGATACCGACTACGAAACGGAGCGGTTGTCAGCCACCTCCTGTACATGGATGACATCAAGCTGTATGCCAAGAGTGAACGAGACATCGATTCACTGATCCACACTACCAGGCTATACAGCAATGACATCGGGATGTCATTCGGGCTGGAGAAGTGTAGTCGGATGGTAACAAAGAGAGGAAAGGTAGTCAGAACTGAGGGGATTGAACTACCAGAAGGCAACATTGCAGACATAGAGGACAGTTACCGTATTTTCACGACCATAAGACGCACTGTACTAAAAGGCGCAGTCTCAGTTATGTGTGTCATTACTGTATTTATCACACACATAAGGCGCACTGGATTATAGGGCGCATACAAGTACCGTATCGTATTTAAAAAAAAGCGGGAGCAAAACTGAGTTTGGTACTCACATTTTTATTACCAGTAATCGTCATCATCAACAACACACAAGCATACAAGTGTGCGTATTTAAAAATAAAGCAGGAGCAAAACAAAGTTTGGTACTCACATTTTTATCATCAAACAAACCCATCGAAGTCCTCATCCTCTGTGTCTGAATTGAACAGCTGCGCTAAATCTCCATCAAACATGCCAGGTTCACTTTCTTCACTGTCAGAGTCACTTTCCGTGCCGTGCGGCTCCTCGGAAATGATGCCGGCTTTGCGAAAGCTCGAACAACAGTCCCAGCAGACATGTTAGCCCAAGCATCTACAATCCATTGGCAAATTGTGGCGTAACTCGCCCGGCGCTGCCTTCCACTCTTGGTGAAACTGTGGTCTCCATCGGTCATCCATCGCTCCCAGGCCGCTCGCAGCCTTACTTTGAACGGGCGGTTCACACCGATGTCCAGCGGTTGGAGTTCCTTTGTCAGGCCTCCCGGAATGACAGCAAGCTCAGAGTTCATTTGCTTCACTTGTTTTTTCACATCGGCTGTGAGATGGGCACGCATAGAGTCACAGATCAAGAGCGATGGTGATGCGTGGAAAAAACCACCTGGTCTCCTTACATACACCTCCCTCAGCCACTCTTTCATCATTTCCTCATCCATCCAGCCCTTTTCATTTGCCTTAATGATGATTCCTGCTGGAAACTTCTCTTTAGGCAAAGTCTTTAACTTAAAAATCACCATAGGCGGCAGTTTCTGTCCATTACCATGGCAGCCAAGCACAACAGTAAAGAAGACTTTTCATACCCCGTTGTGCGTATCGCTACCATGCTGGTCCCCTTCTTCTCCACAGTGTGACTCACCGGGATGTCAAAAGTGAGCGGGACCTCGTCCATGTTTGTGATGTGGCTGGGCTGGATGTTTTTGTCGCCGATGTGTTTGCTGCAGTAGGAGCGAAGATGGCCAGCTTTTCCTTATACCGGTAATCCGCTGGAAGTTGCTGCGCTACCGTAGTCCTGGTCTGGATGGAAAAATGGCACCGTTTCATAAAACGAAAGCACCAAGACGGGCCTCCTTGGAAATGTTCAATGTTCATCTCTTCAGCTAGTGAAACTGCTTTTAGCCGAATGGTGACCGTCGAACGCTTCTCCCGCTCGTTTCTTGCTCGATGATCCACCGCTCGAGTCTTTCCTCCAACTCGGGCCACCTCGCCTTATGTCCGCGGAAACTCAGCTGCGTTTTCTTGACCTGCCGGAGCTTGTTTTCTAGCTTCCTCCATTTGCGAACCATCGATTCGTTAATCTTAAATTCTCTCGCCGCTGCTCGATTTCCATGTTCCTCCGCGTAGCTGATGGCCTTCAGTTTAAACTGTGCTTCGTAAGCGTGTCTCTTTGCCATTTTCAGGGTTGTTAAAACAACGATGTCCTGTATAACGCACATACCTGTTCTTTTATACAGGTATGTGCGATAAAGTCAACGCCCACACTTCACCCTTTAGCGTTCTCATGGTGTTCTCTACTACGTCCTCATTACAACACACAGGGCGCACTGCGCTATAGGGCGCGCCGTACTTTTTGAAGAAAATCTAAGACTTTTAAGTGCGCCTTATGGTCGTGAAAATACGGTACAAGTACCTGGGGATCCCGCAGGCGAATGGGAACCATGAAGAGGCCGCTAGAAAAGCTGCAACCACCAAGTACCTGCAGAGGGTCAGGCAAGTCCTGAGGAGTCAGCTGAACGGTAAGAACAAGATCCGGGCCATCAACACCTACGCCCTGCCCGTGATCAGGTACCCTGCTGGGGTAATAGGCTGGCCAAAGGAGGAGATAGAAGCCACTGACATAAAGACAAGAAAGCTCCTTACCATGCATGGAGGGTTTCACCCCAAGTCCAGCATCCTGAGGCTGTACGCTAAGCGGAAGGAAGGGGGCCGAGGACTGGTGAGTGTCAGCACCACAGTCCAGGATGAGACAACGAACATCCAAGAATACATTGGGAAGATGGCCCCAACTGACCGAGTGCTCAGTGAATACCTCAGGCAGCAGAAACCCAAGAAAGAGGAGGGAGACGAGGAACCATCATGGAAGGACAGGCCCCTGCACGGTATGTACCACCGGCAGATAGAGGAGGTGGCTGATATCCAGAAATCCTACCAGTGGCTGGACAAAGCTGGACTGAAAGACAGCACAGAGGCACTAATCATGGCAGCACAAGAACAAGCTCTGAGTACAAGATCCATAGAGGCTGGGGTCTATCACACCAGGCAAGACCCCAGGTGCAGGCTGTGTAAAGATGCCCCTGAGACAATCCAGCACATAACAGCAGGGTGCAAGATGCTAGCAGGCAAGGCATACATGGAACGCCATAACCAAGTGGCCGGCATAGTGTACAGGAACATCTGTGCCGAGTATAACCTGGAAGTCCCGAGGTCAAAATGGAGATGCCCCCCAAGGGTGATGGAGAATGACCGAGCTAAGATCCTGTGGGACTTCCAGATACAGACGGACAAAATGGTGGTGGCTAACCAACCGGACATAGTGGTGGTAGACAAACAGGAGAAGACGGCCGTAGTGATCGATGTAGCGGTTCCGAATGACAGCAATATCAGGAAGAAGGAACACGAGAAGCTGGAGAAATACCAAGGGCTCAGAGAAGAGCTCGAGAGGATGTGGAGGGTGAAGGTAACGGTGGTCCCCGTGGTAATCGGAGCACTAGGTGCGGTGACTCCCAAGCTAGGCGAGTGGCTCCAGCAGATCCCGGGAACAACATCGGAGATCTCTGTCCAGAAGAGCGCAGTCCTGGGAACAGCTAAGATACTGCGCAGGGACCCTCAAGCTCCCAGGCCTCTGGTAGAGGACCTGAGCTTGAAGGATAAACCGCCCGTAGGGGCGTGCTGGGTGTTTATATATATATATATATATATATATATATATATATATATATATATATATATATATATATATATATATATATATATATATGTATATATATATATATATACATACATAATTAACAAGTTCACCCAGATTATAATTGAGTAACTAACTTCATAGATCACTCTAAGTTAAGTTCAGTTCAAACAGTGGGACAGTGGGGAAAAAAATCTCCCTTTCAATAGGAAGAAACCTCTGGCAGACCCAGGCTTAGGGAAGGGCAGCCATCTGCTGCAAAAGTTGGGGGTGAGGGGAGGAGGGCAGGAGAAAGGCACGCCTTGAAAGAGAGCTAGAGATTAATAACAATTCATGATTAAATGCAGCATGGTGTATAAATACATCGTGAGGAAAAAAAAAGGCTGCGCCTCCCTGATCCTGGTTCTGCCACAGGTTTCTTCCTGTCGCCACTCGGAGAATGCAAACCTCCGCCAAGACAGCGCACTCTCTCTAATATATACTTTTAAGGGAATAGTATTGTATTTTATATATAAACATTATGCTAGAGTAGGAAATTGATAATATGTATTGATTTGTAAATAACTGGACATAAATAACTTGTGCTTAGTATATAATATTATACTACAGTATATTTCTAACTGACTCTGCAGTATTTTATTTAAAGATATAACAACTAGAAATGTCATCTTGAGAGAAAGGCAGATGTGAAGTCAGAGTTTAAATGTGCCATGATATTTGGATAAAATTATAATGGGATACTTGGGATCCCCTTATACTAACATAATTTATTAAATGTTACCAACACAAACAAATCATAATCATAATTAATCATATTTTTAAAGATAAAAGACATTTCTAGGAAAGATTTTATTTATCCTTGAAGAAGATGCCAGAGGTCTAAAGTAGCATGACATTTAAAATATGTAAAATTTCCTGCATGCCTATATGTTGTCAATACAGACAATGACAATAAGTAGGCATAAACAGCTCTATATGGCATTATTGCCAGTTTGACCTTCACATCAATCTAATGACCTTAAACGAGAGATCAGAGGTCAAATGTATCATGATATAGTAAATCTTTATACAGTACTTTATATATGTTGACAATACACACCTTACCAAAAATCATAGTTCCTAGGCTAGAAAACATTTTTGTCAGTTTTCCACCAAAATATCATGAAGTTGACCTTGAAGCCCTTGGAGGATGTAAGCGAAATTTTAATGGATTGTTAACATGTCCAGACCCTACACCCCTACACAGTTTAATCAGAATTCACTCAAAACTGCTCAAGCTACTGTGTTTATGGTCAAAAAGACAAACACGCAAATGCTACTGAAAATATAACCTCCTTGACTGGAGGTGGTCTGGATATATTTTGGCCATTAAATGAATCTGAATGTGTTAAAAATTTTGTTCCCAGTCAGTGAAGCAACCTGACTTAGGCGACTTTTCTTACAGCTCTACCAGGAAGTTGAAATTTGTGGTGCTGAGTGAAATGCCTGACAGTACTGCTGACTCTAAATCTGTCACTCTATCACGTAGGATTATAGACAGGTGGAGCACTGACCCACAGAGCTGCCCTGTTTTTCCTACTGTTACAACAAAGGACAACAAATTTCCGCATACTCTACCTGTTTCCTGTATTAGAGTTCAAACAAACACAGGCATGCCGTTAAGTGTGTCTGACAAGTCTGACAATGTGCACTGTTTCCTCATCTGTATGTGGCACAGTGTTTATCCTACACCTGTAGTTAGCCCAGAGTGGTACATTTAATCTGTACCGATTTCAATTGTATTCAGACGTGGGAGTGGGAGCACAGGGTTGCCTCGCTGTATCTGTGTCTTTCACAAAGCACAGCGGCATGTTACTGTAAAATTATCAGATTTATGGCAAAGGAGGACGAGAGAGAGGATTTGCAGCTCAGAGCAGGTTGGCAGTGTGTCAGATGGTTCGTAGAGAAAAGTACTTTTTAAATATATTACTGCAATGAAGCTAGATAGATAGATAGATAGATAGATAGATAGATAGATAGATAGATAGATAGATAGATAGATAGATAGATAGATAGATAGATAGATAGATAGATAGATAGATAGATAGATAGATAGATAGATAGATAGATAGATAGATAGATAGATAGATCAGTTCTCTGTGTTGTATGTACAGGGCTGTCTAGTATCATCTTACTAATCAGACTGCTTAGAGTTAAGTGCTGATATAGTTGTAATAGTCTGCTTTTAGGGCTGAGATCTCGATCACCACTATTATGCGAGTCCTTGAACTTCTTCCTTGCCAAGCAAAACTTCGAAGAAACATCAGTACCCAAAGCAGTGGAAACACAGCTGACACGACAAAAAAAAAAAGCGACTGCAAACTTAGTACGCTTCAGCCCACAAAGACAAGGAATGAAACCCATAAAAAGGGGACTTTACGTGGCCTTTGAAGAGACACAACGAGACTTTTGCTACCAAGGATCACAAAGCTCTACTGACCTCAAAACATTTATAAGTAGGAGTGGAGGATGTAAACAGACCATGAAAGTCTCCTTTTAAAAACCACAGAGATGACACTTTATGAGAATAAACAGATTAATTGAATTCTAAAGGGGAAGAATTTCTTTTGATCCGTGCAAATTGATTTTTAACAAAGTAGTAAGTAGTCATTTTGGAAAATGCAGCTGTCTGTTGCATCAAAGCTGTTAAGATTTTGTTCTGAAGGTGTTGCGGTTTGACAGGACGTTAGCTATGCTGTTACAACACCTTGGAAGGCATCATCTCCCTCTCTCTCCCTCTCTCTTCCTCTCTCTCTGTCACACACACACACACACACACACACACACGCACGCACTCTGACGCACACATAACATGAATTCTCTCATATGGCTGCCTGTCTTGCAGCAATTACATGATGTGCGGTAATTGCCAGTCTCTGAAGCGGGCTCTTCAGACACACTTCAAAGGGAGCGGAGCGCGTCCACGGACGCAATTAACAAGATCAACGGAGCCCAGATGAGCTGGCGGGCCCCGCGCTCCTCTCCCCATTGTTCTCATTTTCACTCTCATTAGCGAGTACGCGGTGGGTGGGGTGTGGGGGGACGGGTTGGACACCTGCGGAAAGGCAGGGTGCGCGGTGTGCAGCGTGGGGAGAAAGAGTGACACGGCGGAGCTCACACTAGAAGCGCAGGGACACTGGTGTTAATGATGGTTGTCTAAGCTACTGGAGGGAAGGGCACAAACAGCCAGCTGTGGGTGTCGAGGCATGTGAGCAAGTGGAGCCAAGAAAAAGAGGTGTGCGTCCCTTTGTGTTTGTGTTTGTGCACGCGTGTGTGTGTATGTGTGCTTCTGCACGTTTGTGTGTGGATGTGACTGATGCACCTGGGAGAGGATATCACCACGGCAACTGGATTGAGGCTGTCAGTGCACCGGAGAGGCTGCTGCTTCTTCTTTTTTTCTTTTTTTTTCTTTTCCACGCACGCACAGGCGCACATTTGGACACACGCTCTTAACACACACTTTATAAGTCATCCTTGTCTGGTCTGGGCCCCTGAACATCTCTAGTGACACCTAGAGGACACTGGGCAAAAACAGACAGACAGGCACGCACACAGACAGATGGAGAGACACCTCTGGATACTGCAGATTTACTCTCCAACACTAATGCCATTTCTGAGCCAAAACCAGTGAGGAATTTCATCGTATCCCCACATTTCCCTGGTGAAATTTGCCACTGCCTTTGTTTGGGGTAACTGGAGTTGATGCTGAGTGCTGGAGACAGGTACTGCATGTGATGATACATCACTGTTCATCAAAAGCTCCACAAACACTGCGTCCTCTGCTCATTTGTCTTTATGGTCGGCCAGCAACTCTCCTTCAGTCCCCATAAGATCTGAATATTGCATCTCTGTGGCACCAATTCAATTTCTTCAAGCAATAAGCCAAATGAGTATATATATGGTACACTGCAATGCATTTGCCACCACCAAAGGGAAAGCATTTAACTTTAGTTGTATTCTTTCAAAGCTGGATTTCCTGCTGTCTAGACCACTTTAGTCTTTGTTTTTATTCGAATGCAGCCTGGTAGGCTTGTAAAAGCCTATTGGTTAAAGCTTTTAAGAGTTCTTTTCATTTGTTTCTCCTGAATGTTTAATGCTACAAGGCACAGTGGTGCATGAGGCTCAGAAATGTGGGGGGATGAGTACTCAAGCCTGACACATGCAGCAGCAGCAGGTCAACTTTTTTTTTCATGTGGAGGTGCATTAAAATACATTATTGCAATTCTGCACCGGAGTACCTCTGAGATAAATGGACTATAGAGCAATGTGGAGAAAGTAATCACTATAACCCGACACTTTTCTGCTCTCTCCATCCTTGTTCTCTCTCTTTCTCAGTTATTCAGCGTGAGAGAATCTCAAAGGAAAAGCAAGTGTGACAAATAATAGACTTTTTTTTTCTTCAAAGAACTGTAAACTGGACTAAGGCTCTTATTCAAACAGTCCAGCTAAATGACCATAAAACATGTAACCCTGACCATGTTATCCAGTCTTACCCCGCCCAAAGTGCACACTTCCCGTGCCAAACCACAAGAGGACGGAGAAGGTGGGGAGAACGGGACCACTGGCCGTCTGCAACACCAGTTTCAAGAAGACTTTACACAACACAGGCTGGTTTTCATATATATGCTATTGTTATTGTCATTTGGCTTTTATAAGCTGGAGTGAAAAACTGCTTTTGTGAAAACAAGGTATTAAAACTGTTGGATGTGTTTCTTGTTGGCAGTTGGCCTGCTGACAGTAATAGACTGAGCTAGCTATAGTTGGCTGCCTGTTTGTGCTTTGTACAGCAAGGCAAGTGCTTTGGAACAAATTGTACCATGCGGCAGAGAGTATAGAATTTTGCAGCGTTATTCTGGCTGCTTAAATCAGTGTAAGAAAGAAAATCTTGGCTGATCTGCGTACACGTTTCTCCCCGTGTGCACTTAGGCGCTTTCTCACACACAAACACACACACGCAGGTGCACATTCGCACATACACACCATTAAACCACTTTTGGCTGGTACAGATACGCGACATACAGCACAGTTTGGTAAATGTCTGTCTCTGCAGCTTAGCAAGAAAGAGAACACTGTGTGAATGTGTGTTTACATCTCAACTCCAATGCTGTGAACTTCATTTCACAGCGGCCAGATGGAGATTTAGCATGTGAACATGCACAGAGATGAAAATACACATAGTGAAAAGGGACTAAAAACAGTCTCGCCACTCCAATCAGGACTCAGCGCAGCTTTTGCAATGGGGCGAAAATGTTGTTCAATGGCAAGGTTTTGGAAAATCAACATTCAGTGAGCTTCACATAGTTTTGCCAACCAGTGTTTTAAAAGCAAAATCAATAAGCTAACTTTCTGTAATCGATCCGCGATGTAGAAATTAGACAAAACAAATAAAAGCACAAGCACAGAAAAGGGGGGGGGGAACAAAACCAGAAAAATTTTGTTTGTTTAAATATTCCAATTATGTAATATACTGCCAACATTGTTTTAAAAGTCCAGACAGATGTAGAAAAACAAAACTTTTGACCCACATCCCATCTGAAAGTGTTTCTGCATTTGTGTGAGTGTGTGTTTGTGCATAGATGGGAGTGGCTATGGCTGGTTACTGGATCAGGAGGCAGACAGACAGAGAGTGCGCCCCAGCTTTAACAGGGCCTGTGTAATTATGGTCAACCGCACTCCCCACTGCCACCTTTATTTATAGGGTTACAAACACACTGAGGCTTCAGAGTGCTTTTCCTTGTGCATTCCAGCACATTGGGACTTTCTGGAGGGGATGTAAACAAATGATATTTTAAGTTAAGTGAAAAAGGGCTGGAATTGCCTCCATGTTTCTATCTGTGTAGCCTTGGAATTTAAAGTCAGATCAAATATGTACAACAGGAATTTCATTGGGATTCCTAAAATTTCACAATATGGCAACAAAAAAATCTGGATTTTACCAGAGGTTAAGACCAAGAGTGCCTCTCCTTGTACCCGGCTTTGGAGGTAACTTTGATCACGGTGGAGGGTAACTCATGCTAACTAATTCAGACAGAACTCATCAAAGAAACATGCCGTTGAGACTTGGGCAGAATCAATGGGGACAGATGGCCTCTGGTCACAAACCTCTAAGGACAGCAGGCCCATTCGCCCTGTTGCCTTTAGGCATGAGCCATGGTAGCAGAAGCCAGCCGTCACCTTGGGGATGCAGCGGAGTGGAAGTGAACAGACGTGGGTTAACATGAAGAGAAAAGAAGAAACACATGAATGTGAACTGGTAGCTGGCCGTGCTCTCATTGGCCGACTGACAGCAGCGCGAGCCCTGCCTCTCTTTCTCTTTCGCTTTGTGCCAGTCGAGCACATCTGCAGCACAACTGAAGGAAATGTAAAGTGTTCAGGATATCCTGTTGCAATGAAACTCCAGGTTGAATGAAAGAGAGCAGTGTGGGGCTGTGGGAGGGGAGCTCATGTGTAATGCCTGTCAGTGGACACATGACACAGAGTGATGGCGAGGCTGTGGGCCACTTAAGAGCACACGAGCAGGTCCAGCATGTGTGGTGTGCGATGCGGTGGGGAGTTCGGGGGATTCATATTGAGTGCAGGTGTGCTGTGAGAAACTGAAGCGGGGGGCAGGTTTATAAGATGTGAATTGTGAAAATTAGGGGCTTTGATGAAAACCAAAAACGTCTGTGATTAAGGTGTAAGGCATGCATGAACACACACACACACCTTAATCACAGATGCTTTTTACACCTGGGGTTGCTGCTGGTAGCCAATCATAGATCTATCTGTCTATCTATCTATCTATCTATCTATCTATCTATCTATCTATCTATAGGAATATCAGTGTAAAGATTTAAAACAATAAGGATCCCCTTTTCTGTAAAACATAGCACTGTGTTTTTGTACTTCGGGTTCAGTCTCCTTGATAAATAGTAATCAGCCAACAAAGATGAAAAGCACAACAAGTATTTCCAACTATTTGCTTCCTGAAAAATTATAAAGAGTGAAAAAACTGCTTACTCCTTTCAGCCTCTTGAATCCTACTGTTCAGATGTCTGCTGTGGCAACAAGTGTCATCCAGTCCCACAGGTGGAAGAAGGTAGGGCTGTATTAGCGACTAGTTTCCTAACTGATTATTCAGCTATTTCATTTAGACTAATCATCTACTCTAAAACATGCAGTGTGTTTTCTCAAGACACAGATTAGAAGTGATAGCACCCTAGCACCCCTGCTAGCATCCCTCATCCACACTCATTTGTACTGAGTAGTTATGCACTGCACTGTGCTATTCTAACACATCTTACATACTACTGTGCATTTTTTAGATCAAACGTAACTCATCGCTGGACTTTGCTCATTTTACACATTCCATTGCTCATTTTTAACATTGATTAGCATTAGCATTTAGAGGCACATTTTATTTGGTGAAGTTTTGGGGATCTATGAATCTACCTATCTAGGTATCATATGACCGAGTAGTCTCAGATATATTATAATCAGGCAAGTCAGAAATTCTTCATCACAGAGAGGTAGCTCATATTCAGAGGGGAGTGAAGGAGTTGGTGATAGGGTTTCATGAATAAATCACTTGTGTCAGTTTGCTTGAGGCCTACACAGTGCAGCTGAAACCTTGATGCTCAAGCTGGTGGCATCTCACCTCAGCCAGTGACCTGGATAATTGATGGAACTTACATTTTATGTAATATCTAACTCCCACGCTCACACGTGTAGTCTCCCCTTCACAACCTTCAGAGGAACGTTATAATTTTCTCTGTAATTCACCGACAGAGCAGCTGACCCAGCTGCGACAAAACCTTCCCTGAATTTAGACTTCGTTCATCCAGCGACGTAACGCCTGCCGCTGCTGCTCACTTTGTGTGCGGTGTAAAAAAAAGTATGCATGCAGTCTCTATAGAACCCAGATGGCTGACAAATAGGGAATCATACGAGCCGCAGATAAACAAAAGAGAAAACAGACAGAGAGGGAGGCTTCTCACAGTAACAAGCGGTGTGTCGTGAGCCTTTTCTCAGTGGTTGTGTTTACCCTCGCTCAGTCCTCCAGGGGTAATTTGGGGAAAGGAAGAGAGACAGAAAGTTAGACGGAGCACAGAGAGACCAAAACTAGCAAATAACTGTCAGGAGGCAGCCTGTCTCCTTCAATGTTAGGTGTTTGTGATGACAGACACACAAAGGCAAGTACAGAGCGGCACACTGATACATCAGAGCATGCACATGCAATACTTTTCTACTTTCTCTCTGGCTCTTTCCAGACACGCAAACTCTCAGAAGTGAAGCCGGGTTTTAATACGGTACACAGGCGTGAGGGTTTGTTGTAGCTGTTTGGCAAAGAGCAGTTAACGATGCACCTTCAAACTTAAGCATCAGTGACAATATCTCGCTCCCATACATCACTCAGTGCTGTCTTGCAGACCTGGGAAGCGATTCACACCCTCCCTTAGGCTGTTCTTAACCAGCAGCAGGATGAGAAAATACCCAGACCAGGGTCAGCAGCTGTGTCAAGCCTCTGCCGGCAACTTGGTCCTATCTGTGTGTGAGCAAGTCAAGGTGACATGGAGGGGAGGGGAGGGTGCACAGAGAGACACTGAGCCCAGGGTCAATATTGACTGTCAACCATCCGTGAGCTTGGCTGGACACCGCTTGACTTTTTCAGACTTCAGTTTATTCTAGTTTATCACAGGGAGAGAAAGTCAGGGGGTTGGGTACAGTGTGGAATAAGACCAGGCTCCTACACACACACACTCTCATACTCTCTCCCTAACTGCCATCTGGAGAAGACAGGCAGGTATGAAGAGGATTTATGGTGAACTGAGTAGGAGTTGCAGCGGTTCGGGCCGAATCACAGAAAAGGTGACAGAGAGAAGGAGAGAAAGTGAGAAGGAAAAGAGAAAGAGTGTTATGGAGGGCTGGAACAAGGGGATGCAGTGAAATGTAAAATGGGATTAATAATGGCACCACTGGGGCCTCTCATATTTGTTTTAACTGGACACCGTCGCACCATCTCAGCAGCCCGTTTGTCTTTTGGAGTGCCATCCAAGCCTGACCTGGCAAAACCCTCATCCACCTTTCCTACACACTAACGCACACAGACACACACAAAGTGTTGTGATCCAAATCCCCCCTGAGCTGAATATTCACACTACATTGTTGACACTTTTGAGATATGGCCCCATACTGCTATAGTCTCACTGACACAAAGACAGAAGGAGCAGCTCTGAGCCAACAACAGTACTGCATGAAAACACTTCAGACAGCGCCACAAACCAGGGTCACTCGAGGGGAACTATGCTATGGCTGTACTGGTATATAACGTCCAGATTAAGGCATTACATTAAACACAAACATTCTATGAACAAACCCGGCGATTCAAAATAAAAAGGGACACGCTCGCTGGACGTCCACCACTCTGATCTGTAGGCTTTTCATAAACGTGTTCAAGTTTCGGCCAGCCAGGCCAGCTCAGACTAAACAAGTGGTCTGCTCGCAGCCTCACGGGAAGCTGCTCGCACTGCACAGCAGAACACAGATGAAGCGCATAAAGATGAATCAGATGCTAGCACATTTTGCCACTCAAGGGGATTTTGGAGATGCCACAAGGCCCAGAAATATCCAGTGTCAAGCACTCTCTTATGATGCGATAAACTTCTGCGGATGCTCTCAGGTTTTGTTTGTGTCTTCACAGCATTTATAAAAGTTGTGAGGGAAGGAAACACAGAAAATATAGAAAGATGAGAACGGGCAGAGAAGAAGTGGAGGATAGAGAAAGAGGAGTTGTGATCGTCTTGGAGAAACTGCTCCTTTGTTCTGTCGCATTAATCTGCTTTTTTCCCGTTCCCCTGCTTGTTCTTTTGATCCACTGTTGGATCATCCCCTTGATGATTCACTAACAGAAAAAGAAATTAAATACATCGGATTGACGACCCGCTCCCCGCCATCCCCTCCTCTTCCCGTTTCTCCCCTCTCTTTACCACCACTGCCTCCCTCCCCCTCTCCTCCCTCCCCTCTTCTCCCCGAGGCCTCCATTTCTTCAATAGATAAGCAGCAGATCCGTTTTTTTTATCGCTTCACCCTCCATCTCCATCCTTCTCCTTCTCTCCCTTCTTCCTTCTTTTCTGTTTTCTTTTTTTTTCTCTTCTGCACTGTGCTTAATCCCAGCCTCGCGGTGGATGCATGTCAGAGATGTAATTCTATTGTTTAACATGCTCCTCTGAGCCCCCACCCCACCCCAAACTCAGTCACTCCCGGGGCCACATGCATATTCATCAGCTATCAAAAACAAAAGGCAGATCACTCTGTTCATGTACCGCAACTAGTGCTATTCACATCTCTCCCTTCTTTGCCGCTTCGAGCGGATTAGTGCATGTTAAACATATCTCAGACACACAAATCCTGAGTACTAATATATAGATATTCAATCAGAGCAAAATAGTCTGCAGTTTTCTGCTTCTTGTGTTACTTTCTCAAAGATACTGGGAAGTCTGGGGAGAGTGTGGAGCAGGTCGATGTGTTGCAGGCAATAAACAACAAAAAGCAGAAGATGATATAGGTGCAAAGCAGGAAAAGGGGTCAGTTATGCAAAGAGACATGGGTGGCTCTTTGAGACTGTGGGCCATTCATCGGGCAGTTGTGCACCGTCTCAACCTGACTGAGACTCAGTGCTCAGGTCCTGCTAAAGTCTTCTGGGTGATGTCCAGGATGCACCGGCGCACAGCTCCAGGTTCCAGTCTCCAGGCTCCAGGGCCAGACAGATGTAAACACGGCCTGACCGCACACAGAGGCACAGTGCCAGGCTGTCCTCACCTCGCACATAAACAGCCAAGGAGTCCAAACTGTGGGCCAGGGGACAGACAGCACTGATCTTGGCTGGAGGCAAAGAGGCGAAGGGAAGGGGGGCAATGGGGGGGAGCAGGGGAGCATGAGGAAATGATTTTATGCTTGTTAGAGCAGTTCACATTCATGAAAAAAAAAAATGCTGGCATCAAGACTTACGCGCCTTAACATTGTATATATACATTCTATTGTTCTCATTATTTGCAGTTCCGAATTGTGGTTCATGCCACCGGTGGTGTGTGCATTCGGGTGGATCTGCTTAGATATTTTCTCCAACGCCCTGTCGTGACAGATGCGCCGGGCTCCTCAGCGCCTGTTTGATTTATGCGTCAGGACAAATATGGGTCAAAATGAAACATCCAACACGGTGGCTTCTTCTTGCTTGTTCTTCTTTCTTCTTTTTCATTCCCTTTGCACTTTCTTCTTTTCAAAGCTCGGCTCAGCGGGACTGCGCGTCTCCGCTGCACCACAGCCAGGTTGTGTGTGCCTGCATATGTGTGCGTGTGCGTGTGTGTACGTTTGTGCGATGAGACGTGACAAGCGCCTTCATCCTCCCCTCAGACACCGCATTCCACAACGCTCCGCCACTCGCTCCGTGTGGCGCGCTTTTCATCTTTCCTCCACCCGTTCGTTCCTTCTTCTTCTCCTTCTTCTTCCTCTTCTTCTCCTCTTCCTCCCTCTCCTTGCTCTTCTTCTGCTTGCTCTCACAGGTGGAAGAAAGGCGAACGGAGGAATGAAAGGGACAAGATTCTAATTAGAGGAGGAGGCTGAGACAAAAGCAGGGGGATAACGAAGGGAAGCAACGATAACACATGTAAAACACAAAGCCTTAATCTTAGAGAGCATTTGGAGGGATCTCTCATTTCTTTCCCTCCACATTGAAGCGAGGCGGGGGGTTGTGTGTATGGGAACACGAGGGGATAGGATGTGATTATGAGCACAGAGCTGACAGACAGATAGATTGGTGTGTGTATGTGTCTGGGGAGATGTGTGTGTATCCCCACAGGGCCTTCAGATCCCTCTGTTCATAGAGACCAACTTAAGAAAAAAAACGCAGCCATGTACTTTTACAGTTGTTTACTTATTTGGAGACAAGTGCAACAAAGTACTAATTTATCTAAGTACCCACATCTGTACTGAACACCTGTGAATATGTTTCGCACACAACTTGCTCTCTGTTTAGTTGGACTGTCAAAGGAGAAGCAAAGACAAAAGCATTTAAAAGATCAAGTCCAATAATCCTGAATATATGTGTTATTGCTGTCTCTATCTGCTTGGCCAAATGGCTGGCTGCCTCTCAAACTCTCTCCATCCCTCCCTGTAGTTTTTCTCCTTTGCATGTGGATTCTGCCTATTTACTTATTTGTGTCGCCTATGAGCTTCTCTGACATGCTGCTGAGCCTCCAGGGTCCTCGGGTGATATGATAGAGCTCGGGGACTTTGGTTTCCTTGTGACTGCTGTGAAACTCCATTCAGATGATGAAACTGCGGTGCAGCTGTGTCTGCAGCTCACGGTGGGATGCTGGTGTCTTTGTGGCTCTCTGCAAGGCTGAGGCAAATTCTCACTGATGAAAGAGTCTGCAAATGTGCGTCTTTAGCCCGGGCCCATATCTTCTCACAGGAAAGCCATTCTGACTGTCTGGCTATCTGCTTGCATGTATGTCTGTGTGGATTTAGCGTCCGAGGCCAATAAATCCACACCATTTTCTTATGATCCTCTTTAACAGCCCCGCATGCCCACTAATGTCAGAAAGTGTTGTTTTTATAGACGTACTTTGTTAATTAGCGTGTGTAGGCACTAGAATGAAGAAAAACCTAATTATGGCATGAGGCACAAATGACATGTGTCAATTTTTTTTTCTCCCACAAATCACGCCATGGAGTTTGGATCCTGTGAATCACAGAGAGGCTGAAAATAACAGCAAAAGATAACCTGGCAAAGCACATTTCCACAGAGTCTTCCCTGAGGTGATGCAAGACTTTAGACAAATGTCTTGTTTGTTCACCACTGAATGGCCATCTTTCAAGGGGTGGCATGCCAGCACAAGCACGCACAAACACTCCTTCACACACACACACACACACACACACACAAACATATGCACATAGGAGCAGATCATTTTTCTCCCTCGTGAAGTAGGTAGCGAGAATATTATAAACCAAAATCATAACGCATTGCCTTCGGCCAGAGGTTGGACGAGGAGAGGAGAGGCAGCTGCGTAATTGAATTACTGTCTGACAGACAAGGAGATAGATAGACAGACAGATAGATAGATAGACAGATAGATAGATAGATAGACAGAGAGAGAGAGAGAGAGAGGCATAAATTTGTGTGTGTCTGTGTGTGCATGTAAGTGAGAGAGTGACAGCAAAGAGCCTTATCCAACATTAATAACAGCCACTAATCCCCTGATGTGATTACCTCTCCCTCCCTCCTCCTCTACTTTACCACCTCTCCTTCCATCCTTCCACACTCTTTCTCCCATTCAACAGCGCCAGCCACTTGTCTTCCATTGCAGAGCTCAGCTGGTCCAATCCCCTGAACAGATCCAAGACTTCCACTGTGTTCAGCTGCCAGGACGATGGAGGTCTTCCAATTTGACGCCTCTCTTTACTAGAACTCGCCTCTGGGCAGGTGTATGAAAAAGCAAAAGTCAGTGGTGTTAGCGTGGAGATGGAAGCAAATTTAAACAGATTAAGAGCCATGCCTCTGTTCAAAGCTCTGACACTTAATGCTGTCTGAATGAGAGGTGACGTGTGATATGAATCGTGCAGGCTATGGTTTTGGATGTTCAAACGTTTATGGAAATATCTGCAAGCATTAAGGATTATGGGTGTGCAAAGGGAAGCAACAAGCATGTCAGTATAGCTATTTCTGTCCTCAATGACTGGCTGCCAAATGCAATTTTTTTTTCTCCAGCATTTTATAAACTCGCTACATCAATATAAAGTCTAGTGTGTTTCTATGGAAACTTAGACCTCCGAGAAGGTTGAAATTCACCACTTAGCTCAAGATCTGCTCAGTAATAGCATGCCATAATGAATGTTTACAGTGTGCTTAGTTTACATACATGTATCACAGAGTTCAGGGATTTTACAAAGTTGCATTGTGCACATTTTTGAAGCCGATCATAGTTTGAATAGTCTGAGCATGAATCAACGCGAATCAAAGCTTTAACAGATGAATATTGTAACACTGTACACACACTGAGAGCCTCGCAAGGAAAAGTACGCAGAAACCAACACACACAAACCCAGATGAGCTGATGGGTCCTTCCTGGAAATGACTGTGGCGTACAACATTGCACATGGTTTACTTTGTGATATCTCCATGGCAACTGTTATGTCTGACCTTCAAACATGTGCGCTGACTTCCGTGTGGTTCAGGTCGGCTAATCAGATCACATCATCTTGAACACAAATGTGCCCGCAGATCACTCTCGCTTCATAAATGAGGTGATTTTTTTGTTGTTTTTTTTACACCTTAACAACCAACACAAGTTTGCCATCAGTCCAGTTCACGCAGAACTTTTGGTTCTGATTTTAGCATCGCTGCGTTGGACTGTTTTCATTTCCACAATGACAGCCATGCTGCAGGTCTAAGAAGATGAAAAGTTCCCTGTGCTGTAGTTTGCAGGGGGTTTGAATAAAGACTTGAATCAATTAGTGCTTCTTTCATCAGCAAATAGGCCATACCCCTGCATGCTTTCACAGGCTGCCTCTGTGACTTGCCTTCTCTTTTTTTGTTCCGACTTAACTCTCTGGCCCTTTCATTTGTGCTCTGTTCAATACTCTCATCTGCTCTGTTATTCCCAAGTTCATAAGCCTCTCCAGAAGGGCCAACATCTGGCAGCTCCTTGGCCCCAGGGCCGTGCATCCGTTCCGGGGCAACGGGGCCTGGAGATCAGCCCCTCCTGTGGAGCTGAGCCTTTGGTGTATGTGGTACCGTTCAGGGTCCCCACTTCCTGAATGTTGAGGCCTTGATGTGGCCAGAACCATAGTGCATGATTTATTACAGTACTAACTCTGTCCCCACTGCTAGTGCTGCCATTATTATAACCATACACTCCCTCCTCAGTCTTCAAGCTCCCACCTGCAAATTTCACAGTGAAGCCTTTAGCAGGCGCAGCTGACACAGCTCTGCACGGCCTTCATAAGGAGTTTTCTGGTGTTACCTTCATGCATGTTTGATACCAGATGTTAAAAGAGGACCGGAAGTAAAAACTGTTTGGATGATTACGCATATACTGTACACTAAATTGATCATCGAGATCAACTGTCCCTTTGGTGTCTCAACCCCTCGTTCTTTGTATATTGACTACTGCTTTCTCGCTTTGTGTGGGTTTCTGACGGCAGGCATGGTCCAGCAAGAACCAATGAAGCTGTGGGTGGAGGTGGCTGGGAGGTAAATTGGTTTTTGGCTGTGTGGCCAATCAAAGGGACCTCATCAAAGTCATCGAACCAGTGTTTCCCACAATCTTCCTTGCCTGTTTTCGTCTGTTTGTGTAAGTGCCACACAGTTTAATCAGAGGGACTTGAGAACAGAGAGGAAGATGGATGAAAGGAGAAAAGGATGCGGAAGTTTGGAGGAAAGCACCAGGACAGGAACGGGCGCCGATATTTGTGTAAGCGAAGCCAGATTGAAGAGGCAGAGGAAAGTGGTAAAACGGGAGCGAGGTAGCAGAAGTGAGGGGTCCCGAGACGAGAGGAAGTCCAGAAAGGAGGGATGTGGTGGAGCTTTGTTTACAGGCCAGGGTCACAAAGTGTACTGTGACTTTGTGCGTCAGCAACTCTGAGTTTGTGATGGGTTACCACAGGAAAGCAATAATCAAGCAATATTTACACCACTGTAGACAATTAGTCCATTTCTCAGGAAGTCAGTTTGTGAAGTTAAAAACAACAATTGTTCCATCTGTGGTTTAGTTGTAGGACATTTTAAAGAGATATAAACAAGGAGAAACAGGAAGTGGAAGTCGTTTTTTTTTTAAAGAAAAAGAAAAAAAACATCAATGCGTGCACACACAAACATTGATCACTACTGTGCCATGTGGTCCCCGCTGAGACACATGGCTTAGGTATCCCCCCCTTGTGATCCCCCATTAGTCTGAGACTCCCTCTCAGGCAGCTGCCTCAAAGCTCCACGGAGGTATCAGATCATCTCCTCTTCCTCTTCTCCTTAATTAGGACTATTAAGAGATTTACAGGACAGATGGGTGGAAATCCAGCTGGCTGCAGCGCCAACCGCTGAGGACGGCTCTGCTGATGGCGACGTGAGAGCGCAGTGAGAGCGGTACATCAGCTTACCAGTGAAACTCTGGTGCCCTCTGGTGGTTGGAGATGGTTGTTGGGTTTTGAACGATTTCAATAAAGAAGCAGCTCTAACTTTTCATTTATAATTATATAAAGTGGTAAAATGTAACTTTTAATTAATTTGTCGGAAGTTTTTTTTTCACTGAAGAGATTTAAGCAAAAGCAGCCATTTCAATTCATTTTTAAGTCCAGCAGGGTTTTTTTTTATTTAAAAAAAAAAAAGGTGTGATTGCACGCATTTGTGGTTTTAACTGGTGATTTATCGAGCACACTTTAAACAAACGCATTCAGCATAGCTTGTGGCTAAGTGTTAATTTATTCTGTGATTGTTAAATATACACACTGTGGTTTACACTGTGAAATAAAGTACATGCAGATGGACAAACACTGTAAAAGTTTCACAAAAACATAAACAATAGGAGAGCTGTCGTGCGTTCCCATTACACGCAAAACTAAAACTAACAAACAAAAACAAAAAAACTGATGATTCAATGATGACTGTAGAAACACAACCACACACACAAACAGAAGCTGCTTTATAAAACCCAGAGTCCCCCTTATTGTAAGCTTATTTAATGGGTGTTTTCTTTTGGTTAGTTGTAATCAGCCCGACATGTCGGTGACGTTTTAGCAGATTAGTCGTCTTTCCTCGGTGACAGACAAAAATATACAATCTTTTTTTTGCAAATGTGAAATTTAAAAGTACTTTTTGTCTTGGTTAGTTCTACGATCCTTCCGCAGCCCAATTGAACTCTGTGTTTTACAGCTCGTGTAGTGACTCGCAGTCTGTGTAGCGTACTTCTCCATTACCCAGCCAGCTGTAGACATGAAAAAGTGACAGTTTTAAACAGATCATCTCTCAAGGTGAACGTGGCGTGCGCCGCAAACACTTACATGCTTAGGGTGCCTTTTTTCTGTTTTAGTCCTGTGAAGAGAGAGCATACAGTTCAGGGGCGGAAGTTGGGTTTCTATAAGGAGCAACGCTGCTAAGCACACTTACGGCGAAGCTGCCACGTGGTTAATATGGCGCCTGTTACCACCAAGAGGCCCACAGCTACAAAGATGCCTATCAGGTGAGGACTAGGACTCTTCAAAGGGCTTGCCTAGCAGAAAGGAGTACCATAAAGTTGATCTGCTCAATCAAGTGAACTATTCAGCATCATGTGTAGTTGTTTGATTTTTCTATGGTAGCATCCAAATACTTACAGTATAAGGCATCATGCTGGTAATGAGTATGTCCGTTTGATGACCTACAATGCACAACCACAAAGGAAATGAGCTGGGAGGAAGTCCAGCAAATGTTGTGTTCGGCAAAACAACTTAACACGCAGAAACAACAAGTGCAAGAGGCCCACTGTGAAGCAGCTTCCTGATGTTGGAGGAACTACAATAAACTGCAATAATAAAATTGTTGCTCATTTAAATTTGGAGGCAAGATAATAGAATATGAACAAAAATCCCTTCTTCTGCCTTGACACGAGGAAACAATTTTCCGTTCATTAATGAACCACAGCATATGGGAAATGCAGTCCTGTTCTGCCTGATGAACTGCACAAACACACAACTATAGGAGCAATAATACATTTTTGTAATGAAAACAACACCTGCTTCCCCAGTGGTGATCGTGAGGACATTGCTGGCTGCACTGGTGGCCTGGCTGTTCTTGGCAAACATGCGGACGTTGTATGTC
The DNA here is from genome assembly GCF_013358895.1 of Oreochromis aureus. NCBI lineage: Eukaryota > Metazoa > Chordata > Actinopteri > Cichliformes > Cichlidae > Oreochromis > Oreochromis aureus. The sequence goes on along the minus strand of NC_052943.1, from coordinate 9,962,013 downwards.
GAGGGATTCATCTCTATTATTGTGGCCTCCGTCTCATGGGCTCCAAAGTCCACAGCGTTCTTTGTGTAATCCCAGGAAGCTGAAAGGAAAATATTTAACTTAATATCACAGAGTGATATGAGGATTAACAGTGTAAATTTAGCTTTAGAGCTTGTATTAAAGTGAAGTTTTTACCATTCACTGCTTTGTACTCGAGGAAATACCCGGTGATGGGGCTGTCACCTTCGGAACCAATATTCCAAAAAAGGGAAAACGAATTGCCGTCCACCTTCTTTAACTCGATCACTGGGGGATTCGGGGGCACTAGGAGATATTTAACAAGTAAAAGAAGTTTATATCTTTTCAAGCGTTTGATTTCTGGTTTTAGTATGAGAGTTATGTCTGGGAACCATTATTTTCATAAACTAAATCAGGGGTGGAAACAAATGTTCCCTTTAAATGTTTTACCTCCTGAGATACTGGCAGTGCTTTGCTCCCAAACTGTGGCGGCATAAAAAGTTGTTGAGATTGTTGAAGGTGATGGGGTTGTTGAAGTTGTTGAGGTTGATAAAGAGGATGGGGTTGTTGAAGTTCTTGAAGTTGCTGAAGGTGATGGGGTTGTTGAAGTTGTTGAGGTTGATAAAGAGGATGGGGTTGTTGAAGTTCTTGAAGTTGCTGAAGTTGATGGGGTTGCTGAGGTTGCTGAAGTTGCATAAACTTGAAGTAGAGTAAAAGAAGAAGCAATTCCAGTAAGTCATTTCTCAAAAAATAACTGAGGAAAAAGTTACACTTGCTCGATAACACGTACCCGAGGAAAAATGTATCCACATTGTGGCAGCAGTGGAAGAAGGCAAAGTAGTTACTGTTGTTGTTGTTTTAGGAACTTTAAATAAAATGCATGAAATCAAACTGACATTAAAAAAACATGACAAAAAATTGTTTTTAGTCATATTTTGTAATTTTTCCAAACTTACTCTCATCCAAAGTTGAGCAGAGAGGTGCATTTGAAGCTGGTCCGACCCCGGCGATTGTTTTGGCCTGTATGAGCACGCCGTACATGGTAGAAGGGTTCAGGTTAACGAGAGTGACGGTCTCTTGTTCACGCGTGGCCGCCACATTTAAATACTGCCACCGTTTAAACTGTTTGGCCACGGCGTCATACTCCCTGTAGTTAATGTTGTAACCCCGCAGAACGCCGTTTCTTAGCTCAGCCTTCGGAGGCTAGTCGAGAGAAAAGAGTTAGTCTACACTATGTCCAGTCACAAGCCAGGAAACGGTGCTGAACTGTGACTTTACCTTCCAGGTTACTTTGATGCTGCTGGAACTGAGGGCCACAAGCTGCATATCCAGGGGCGGGCCCCCTGGTGCTGCAGGGAAAACAAATTTTAAAGGGAGCGACCGCCAAAAATGTGAATTTGGTTTTACATTCTAGATCATTATATTTATTGATTATTGATGCTGAAACAAACCTGCTTCTTTTGTAGTGATAGTGAGAACGTTGCTGGTTTCACTCATCCCCACGCTGTTGATGGCGAACACGCGAAGGTTGTAGGTCTTGGATGGACTCAAATCCACCAAAGTCACGTGAGTCAGTGAAGAATCGTGCAGCTCGGTGGTTTTTTTTGTTTCCCAGGGTGCTGTGCAGCACAAATCCATAGATTCAGACTTTAAAATTACTTTTGAAATCTCTCAAAATGTGTCATGGTTACTGGGTCGGTTTTCTTATGCTTACTCTGTTTGTTTTTTATATCAATCCTGTAAGCTGTAATGGGACGGCCGCCGTCAAACACAGGACTCCAGCGAATAGTGACGGTCCTTTCCTTCACCTCTCTTGCCTCGATTCTCAGTGGATTTGGTGGAACTAAAAGGAAAGGGAAAAAACTAAATATGAGCTTATACAACGCTGAAATAATGAGATGACTAATCAGTTACCAGACAAAAACTGAAACTACCCAAAAAACGATTTTTAACTAAACATGCTGCTTATTTTATGAACATTTGTCTTTGTCTCACCTGCATTCACTTTCAGAGTCACATGACGTTTCTGGTCATTGAACCAGCCTGGTATTTCCACACGACAGCCATACACACCAGAGTCCTGTTCCTCGACCTGCCTGATGGTCAGAGACACATCACCCCGGCCAAGATTGCCCATGAGCAGGTAACGTTCTGACAACCTGCTGATCACTGACGTCCCATCTGTCTTTAGCACCTCGTTGGCACAGCCACTGTTAGGTATGGTTCCCTTGCCCCAGCATGCGGAAAGCCTGCCGTAATAGTTTGCATCATAGCTGCATTTTAAAACAGCATCTGTTCCCACCGTAACTGTTACAGTTTCTGCAGACACGAAACCTGAAAAGGCATTGAGATTTTTTTACATTTTTTTAATTGGAAAAATACATCAATTACTCACTGCACTGCTAAATCAAATGCAAATCATATGCATGGCTGTCTTACCTGCAAGAAAACAAAAGAGAAGGTTGCAATACACAGCAAGGTGTTTGCTGGCCAAAATAATCATTTTACCTTCTTCTCTCTGAATCAAAGGACAGATTGGTTGACCTGCTAAACACCACTAAACGAGACCCAGGGTGGTTTCAGCTCTGAAATATTTCCAGATCACATGATGCTTCCTTGATTAGCACACACAAATAACTTCTGCTGGTAGAAGAGGAATGTAGAAAGGAGCCGTTTCCTTTTTTGTGGTTTTGGTTCCTTTTACTAGAAGGGGCAAACTGTTTCCTTTTTGATGATTAGACAGACACAGAATCAAGGTTATCAAAATGATGAATTCATTCCCAGTGTTGGTTCTCAGCCTCTGTAGCAGTGGTAGGGATAGAGCATTAACTATTCAAAATTTCCTCCCTGCATCTCGGAGACTAATGCTTTAAATTATTACTAATAATTTATTCCAGCGGGAAATCAAAGTAACTTTAAAACATGCAATTTACTCATCAGCACAAGGCATTTAAAGATATACAATGCACTTTGATTCTCTGAAATCAAATATTTATTGTGTCCTCAAATTTAATGCATTAAATACATTTTAACATTTTTTTTTTTTAAAAAGAAGGAGAGTCTGGTTTAACCAAAGGCCATTGAACTGATTTCTTTGAGTGCTGAGTAAACATTTGAGTATGGTGGCTGTTTGGTAACCCAGCAAAGAACTTCCTCTCTGATAAGAACCCAAGACACATGTGGTACAAGATGTTTTCTGACATTTTTTTAAAAAGCTAGTAGATTTTTTTTAATCATGTTTGTTTACAGGATTGAAAGGCAACCTTTTTTTTGTACATGCAGTACCTTAAGTGAGTGAGCAAACAAAATTAATTAAAATAATTATTAATAATACAGTACAATACAGTAATGTGCAAAAATTTTGAGCACATTACTGTATTAGCATATCTCATTTCTTGATATTTTACTTGGAAAATTGGTAATTTGTGCATCAGTTGTTTTGTTTTTTTAATATAATGAAATGCAGTAAATAAGGCAAAAACAGTGTATCTACAATTTTAACAAGCTTGAAGATCAATATTTGGTGTGACCACCTTTATTCTTTAACACAGCCTGACCTCTCTTAGTCAGTTTTCTTCTAATTTCTTTAAGTAGTCTTCAGGGATGCTTCTCCAGAGTTCGTAAAGGACAATCAAAGCTCATCTTTGGATTTCGGCTGCCTTATCCTTCCTTATCTGTCAAAATGATCCCACGCTGCTTCAATAATGCTGAAGTGCGGACTCTGTGGAGGCCAGTCCATTACTGACAGTTTCACTATGAGTGTTTTTGTCTAAGCTTTGGTATTGGCGGTGTTGTGTTTGAGATCATTTTCATGCTGAAAAATCAAACTGTTGTCAGTTAGACACTTACATGATGGTTTTGCATGGTGGATGAGGAAGACAGTCTGGCTCCTTTGAAACAAAATATAAAAGAATAAGGGGTGGCTCAACATCTTTGCACAGTATTGTTTGTACCATCACATTTTGCTTTTATCTCTGCGTGAAATTCCAATCTAGAAGGATTTGTGATAAACTACACTTAACAAATTGATTTCACTTGTTTTTCTTTAAAAGATAAAATGGAAAGAGACATAAAATGCAGTTCAGGGAAAGAGCAGAGAAACAATGTGGTTAGCTGGAAACCAGGGCTTCCACCCACGTAGTACACAACCCAGCTACTCACCTATCAGGCTGCCCTCATACAGTGAACATTTATGAGAAACAGGGTGAAACAAAGTGTGACAGTGTAACCTTGGTGCCGCTTGTGTCGTCTTCTTGTGACCTCATTGAAAACTTTTTTTTGTTTTTCCAGGGGATCGGAAACAGTTGCTTTCACTCTTAATTTCTTCTATTTAGCTTATATTACGACTGGGGGGTTTTATAGAGAGAGGAACTAAAAGTGAAAGGGAAGCAACTTTCTTTTAATGAATTGAAGTGAAAATCTGTGTAATGGTTTTTACAGTCAATATCTCAGAGCAAGCAAAAATGTTGCTCTGAGATATTGTTATTAAAGAGAGATTTGATTACAGACTAGTATTGTTGGGTCTGTTCCCACAAACCCCGCTAATTCTAGAGACTTATTCATCATGAATGAAAACAAGACAGTCAGCGATCGATCGATTACTTGCGCAAGGGAGGCCTCATCTATGTCCAGCATGGAAATGACCCCAAATCCGGCCTCCTCTCGCTGCCTTTTATTGAGAGACAGTTCACACAAAACACAGCAAAGCAACGCCCACATGGTTCTAAGGCATTGTATGTATATGTGTGAACCTTTATATGTAAGTAGGAATGTGTGTGTGTGTGTGTGTGTGTGTGTGTGTGTGTGTGTGTGTGTGTGTGTGTGTGTGTGTGTGTGTGTGTGTATGACCTCCTGCTGACCTAAGGGTCGTAAAAGCAGGAAGCTTGCAACACAAGAAACAGATCTGTCAGATAGGATGTTTCTACAATAAAACCTCCCCCAGCACAAAGTGGTTAGATGTGCTCAGGATCAAAGGAATGGCTTTGATAATACTGCTTGAACTAAGACTGTACAAATTTAAGAAACACAATGGCAACATTCAACAATTAGACCTAACAAGTATGTTGTAAAACAGTGAAGCCCTTGTGTTAAAAAAAAATACAGCAACAAAGTATACATTGGTAAGATTACAGTGACCTTGGTTATTTTTTGTTCATTAATATTTTGGCATTAGATCCAGTAGGTGGCAATGTGTTACTAATACAACAGCAGCCTTTTTTTCCAGCCATATAAGTGCATAATCTGCCATCAAATAACAGCAAAACAATGGATTTATCATTCATTTATGTGAACGGCATTAGTGCTCAGACACAAACAACACGTTTTCACATTTTATTTTAGTCTGAGAATGGCGGCCCCTGTTCTGAACATTGTATATTTTCTTTCATACTGATTAGTGGGGGTCAAAAGGTTTCTCTTCAAATAAATAAAGTCAACAAATATCTTAGCAGGAAAAAAAAATCTGCACATCTTTGTTCTTCAAAGGAAAATGTTTGCTGAGATGAATTCTTTGAGACAAGTATTACTTCTGTTTAGAATCGAGAGATCAGGAAAAACACATTTTATTTGAACTATTTTAGAATTCATTTAGAACAAACAGATGATAAAATCCTCCAATATTAACTCTGTAACTAGGAGACAAAAAAGGACGACCCAGTCTCAGTGGCTTTAACGTTATAACCTGTTATCAATTTCACTCTTAAACCTTTATAATTTTTCTCAGTAAACTCCACAGACAGGTGTGTGGGGAAAATCCCAGCAGATCATCACTTTCTGAATTGCTCAGACCACCAGCAACCATGCCAGGTTGAAATTCACGTATTCACCTTCCTTCCCCATTCTGATGCTCGCTCTCAGTTTCAACTTCAACAGGACGTCTCAACAGTGTCTTCATGCCTAAATGCACTGAGCTGCCGCCATGTGATTGATTAAACTGATATTTGTGTTTCCTAATAAAGTGGTCAGCGTGTGTAAATACCACATACTACATTTTGTTCTTACATATGAAAATATTATCTAGTTCTGAAAAATCTTGCTTCATCTATATTTTGAGCTGCCTTGCTCCTTTACTACAGTGAAAAACACAACCAATGTTTCTCCTGCAGTGATAGAGGACAGGTGTTGACTTTACTGATGCCCACAAAGTGCTGGGAAAACATTTTGTCTCAGCTAGACCATCTTCCATCTAAAATAGGCGTGTTAAATATTTATTATGCCCAAAGGTGGGTGTAATAAATATTTAGAGTACTCACATTTTGTTATTTGTGGATAATGTAACTTCGGCAGCATCACTTGGATGTTGCATCATGGCTCTACAATAAACTGGAGTTAACTAACAAGTTTATTTTGGTACAAAAGGGAACCTCCATACCTTTTAAGTCTAAATGAAACTTGTAGAAGTACAGTCCTAGTTTCCAACACATGCTTACAGTAAGCGTGTGCTGCCTAAAACACCCGTTGTAGGCAGCACACGCTCCGTCTATTAAACACTCTCATTATGTTAACTCCCTTGTTAAACAAAACAGAACTGAGCACAGTGTGATTTCAGTGTTAAAATATTTCCAAACTGCATGGTGCTGTTTTTAGTGTGTGCGCCACAACTCATTTTTCTTCTCGCTAAAACGGAACAGAGCTGCTTCTGTTTTTGTTGCGTTGGTTCCCCATCCAAAATTCAGGATTATTTCAATGAAATGTGCAGAAATCTGAACTGAACCGATCGATCATTCCTTGTGTGGTTCAATTAAAACAGGAGGTGCCACAGGTGCAGAATCCCCTTCTCATATTTTATTTGTTTATCTGTTCATAACATGCTGATCTGGATAGGAAGACAAATCTAAACAATTTCACATTTTTTTGCTCAGTGGCAAAGATATGCGCAAAATAAAACTCCAAAAAACACCCAACGGGTTTACCAAAAATGATGACTGATGATTTCCGAACACTATAGAAAACAGAAACACTAGTTCACTCAAGGGCTCTGGACTCTTTGCTTATTTCTCAGACTGCTGAGCAAACATTTGGTTCTGCTGGATATTAAGTAACTCAGCACAGTGCTTCCTCTTTGATCACTTCCAAAATGTGTCATTACAACAACAAACTGTAGTAATATTGAGTGTTTTTAAACAATCAACCTTCAGTTAATGAGAAATTAGATCTGATAGTCAGAGTAATACAGAACACAGTAGAGGGAGTTGATTTTTCATGTGCTGCAGCCTGCAGCTGCTTCAAGCTGGCGGTATGGAGTGATAAGAAAATAATGATATCCCACGGCGTCGCTTGCAACATAACCACATCGCCTTTTCCCTTCTCAGCTCTGTTGTGCGTTCATGGTGCAGATGTAAATAAAGTTGTGGTTTTTCAGTATATAACTAGTGCTGCAGAACAGGAGCGAGCACAAATGGAGAAACATTTTCGAGAGGTGGATCATTTCAAATGTAACTATTCATACATGCAGTTTGCATCACTGTGTGTCTTTTTACCTAATGTACAGCTACTGTACTTCCCAGGGAGAGATGAACATAGAGAGTTCAAGATGTAAGAAAATATAAGATAACTTTTTTAAATGATAAGGATTGTTCATGTTTGATAAACTGGTGAATTCAGGCTATTTCATTTTAGATTTTCATTTTAGATATTGCATCTGAACATGATTGTGTTGGGTAAGTTGTAATTTTACTTATCGTGATGCAGCGTGCAAAACAAATTACATTATAATAATTTTATGGTATTCAAAGTTCGGAACTGGACGGGCAACAAACTTTGACAGCTATCATTGTTTGTCATAAACAACATAAACAATGCTGTTCAGCCACCCACAAGCTTAAGGTCCACGCTGCCAAATCCCACTTTACCCCCTGTGTGTGAGGTCACCTGTATTAAATCTATATGTTCTATTATTTGTTCTACTTTAAAGACGTTTTAAAGCATTTTTGTACTTGTTTTGATTGATGTCATGTGTATGGATTTGTCCAGTAAACACTGGGTTTTTTAAGTTAAAGCCTCCTGGCTCTGTGTGGTGCATTTGAGTCCTGTACTGGTCTTTACTGGTTGGCAAAATGTATAAATATTTTTCAGTCCCACGCGTGTTGCTAAGAACTAAACAAGGAAAAACATTATTCAGGTTTGTGTTTAATAACTTTTGGCTTCCAGAGAAAAGCATTTAAAGGAGATTTATAATGAGGTAGAGGTAATTACATTTATTCAGTTTGCTAATACAGTGTAACAGAGCATACACAAGACTTTTTAAATGACTCAGAGACACGACTTAGAGAGAAATAAATAAACCATAAACAATTAGTCTTGGCATGTAAAGGTTCTTTCTCAAATCATCTTCCATTTTTACATTATTCAGTGGTTAAAAAGCTTATATAACATATAGTACAGTACATATTTTTCATATCACTAAACACCTGTGTCACAGTTCATTTGAGCCATGTCATGCAAAAGTTTTTTAAATTATAGCTGAGAGGTGTATACTCAGATAATATTGCTGTTATACCTAACAAACTTGTTTTTCACATTTGCTTGTTATTGCTCAGTAGGGCCAGTAGGTGGCATTGTGTCTGCAAGTACAGACAATCCAAAACTCTTCTGGGTAGTAAGAAAGTGTAAATGCAAACATTAATTAATCTTTAGGTTCTTTTTGCAATTTGTGAAACAAATGCACCCTTCTCTGTGAGATCTTTGTAGTGACTCCTGTTACCTGCTTAACTGGAAACTAGTTAAGCAGAGGCTCCAGAAATGGGAAGGTTAGACATACGTCAGGCATCCACTTCTGCAGCCAGAAGTTCCTTATACTGTAGAAATCTGGTGTCTTATTTTTGATCAACAGCATTATGTCATCGCGATGCTCTCATAAACATTCTCAGCAGTTATGGAGTTGTGATGTTTTAGTGCCTCCTTCATCAGGAACATCCTTCCTAGGTTGAAGAAATGCAAATATGAAGATACTCAGTAAGAAGGAAAGCCCGCTCTGTGACTTCAGCTGTTTGATAGATGCCCACTTTTAATGTTAAATTAATCAGGAATGGGAGATGACTCACAAACGATAATCCATTCCATACTTACGGAAAATAAAGCAGAGGATTATGATTATGGTGAGCAATAAAAGACCTGCCATCCTGCCAATGTTCCCAATGTTCGAGAAGAAATTCACCTGCGATGAAAAATAAACCTTAACATGAGGGACTGGGTCAATTATAATGGCCATATAATTTTAAATATGTTACATAAATAATCTTAAATAATCAGAATTTTTTTACACTCATTTTTTGAATTAATTGTCTCACATCAATCTTGAGACAAAATGTTAATCTGAGGAAATCCAAATGTCCTAAATATTGTAATAAATAAGTAAATAAAAAGACAAAACTACAAGTTAGTGTCATTTCTTCTCTAACTGCTAGAAGAAAAATCTAAAGGAAAATAAACGCCAGAGGTTTCCTGTTCACCATGAGTCATATCGTGCTTTAAAACATTTCATTATCTGAGTTAACTTTGTGCTGTGAATATTTTTAAACATCACCCACCAACTCTGTTCTTACTTCTCTTTACTGTCTTACACTGAAAACCAGACTCTATTTTAAGCCTTTATTACTAATACATAAACCTCCACATGAACAGACTCCTGCGTCTATAGCAGAGTTACTGCGACCTTATAACGTCAGTCGGCCATTCCGACCATCTGATCGCTGAACTCTTTCACGCTTTTATTTTAACTCCACAGGTGATCACAATTTAGGTGTTGTGGTGCCAAAAACATTAGAACAGCCTTCGTCAGCTCATGAGATCAATCTGTGCTTTGCTTCAAACGACTGTTTTTCTTTACACTATCTCCTATTGTATTTGGCTATTGTTTACATCTGATGTGTGGATGTAGGAATAACTGTAAGATCATATGTCGACTCTGTCTATGTACACTGGAACATATATGCTTATTTTTAATGTGTGATTTTAGTAAAATTGTGAAGCACTTTGTAAGTGTGCTATACAAATAGGAATTGATGTATTATAACACACAACTTTCTCCTGATTTAAGTAAAAAGTCAAATACCTGATCTGTTTCACTTTGAACTGCGTCCATTTGTTGGTGACCAACTTCCACGCTTTCAGATGCCGACACTGTCAGTATTTCTGTAGCACCTGAAATAGTCAGTTGGTATAATCCATAAGATACAGTTTATGCTAAAAATTAAACGTATTTATTTGTAGGTGTTTGCTCACCTGTTGTTCCAGCAGTAGTTATTGTGTAGCTCTGTGTAACAGGTTGTTCCAACGCACCTATGAAAAACAAAACAGCCCAATTTTTTCAACTAAAAAGCATCAATGATTTTGTGATTGACACTAAAGTTTTTCATGAGTGTTACCTTCTTCTATGATCAGTTCAATGTTGACCTTGTGGTCATTAAACCACCCAGGAATCTCAACCCTGCAGCCATACACCCCAGCATCTTCCCTCTGAGCATTGAGGATGGTCAGCGACAGATCTCCATTTGTCACTCGGCCCAAAAGCTGGTACCTGGAGGACCCTCTGTAAAACACAGCCTCACCGGTGGAGGAGAGGATGGTGTTGGAGCATTTGGATGTGGGCACCCTGTCTTTGCCCCAACAAAAACTCAGGACTCCATAGGTTTTGGCATCATACCTACATGTCAAAGTGACATTGTGCCCAATGAGGCCAGTGACTCTGGTGCTGAAGGACACTGTGAAGGAACAGCAATAGATGATACAGATTACATTTGTAACCCTGATTTGAAGCCCACTACTGCACCCACACACACTCCTACACCAACAAGCACGCTACATATAGTCTGAAACAATAAAAGCACCAAATATCGACTTACCTCGGATCAGGATCCAGAGGCAAAAGCAAAACAGACCACACATGTGTAGGCTATTGTTAACAATGTCCTCAAGTGAGGATGTAATGAGCTTCTCCCTCACCACACGTACTGTTTTATCAAATACTGGAGGTTTCACTTCCCTTTTTAAAAATGAAGAAGGAAATTACGGTTGTCTGGTCCACATTTGGACTTGAATTCTTGTGATGCACAATGAGCCCATTGGGGAAAATGTATGTCTCATCTGTTGTTATGAAGTACTCCAGAGTTTATCATTGTACATATAAAGCTCAACTCTCGCATGTAAAAGAAAAGGGGGACAAAAGGCTGGAAATGTTATATTCTGTAATATAAACAGATCGTGCGTTCCTCCATTTATTTGTTATGGGACACTTTAAATGTTAAAGATCGATGACACACACAGATAAACAGGAAACATGACTAAGTGTCACATCTGTCACTAACAGTTATGAGCCTGTTTTCCTGATTTATCCATAGATTGTCACTCTGGACATCTGAATTCCTTCACGCTGCTTGTGATTTTTCAGGAGATTTATTAAAGTTTATGTTCAGCTGTAAAATTGGCGAAGAAAGAAAACAGTGGAAGGACACTCAAAATTGTTTTTGTAATTTGTCTGGGATGAGTTGTTCTCTTCTGGCCCTGCGGCTGACAATTTAAAAGGGCTCAGCTTGTTCCTGAGATGACTTTCAAAAACGTCCTTTGTGAGATTTTTACAGTTACTCAGTGCACCCACGTCACATGTTCCTGATGCTTTTACTTTAATTACATCAACCACAGTCACCACTCATTACAATAAGAATCAGAATTACATTTTTTGTATGCAAACAAGGTGTTATGATGCAAAAAAAACCCCCAAAACAACAGCAATGGTGCAGGACTATGCAAGATTTACAGCATAAATAATAGCTGCACCTTTATATAAACATTAATATAAATACATACTATAAGAATACTAACTACCTACAGATATTACAATAGCACTCTACACATCAGCTGGTTACAAGGTTCAGGATGATCCTCAAAGTGGCCAATAGACCTGAAATAATACACACTGTTCCTTTTTTTGTTTTGCACATCTCAAAAGAATAAGCGTTATTTTGAAGAAGCTCTTCACTCCCGGTTGCTTTCTGTTCCTATTTCTTATTCCACTGCTTTCCAAACAATACACACGCTGCTTTTACAAGCTGTCCAGTTATAGTCTTATTTAACATACTTCACACTTCACAGAACAGACAAATTTGTCTCATCCATCCATCATAATACAGGTATTGGGCCGTTGTGTTTGGCTCTGTTCTCTCTGTCTGTTCTTGGATTGGTTGGACAGGCAGCTTCTCAGCGAGCGCACCTGTGGTTCATTGATCTCATCAGCAGCTGATATTTCTCAACATCAGGACTCCGCCAGACTGTCTGTCATCTCCAAGTCGTAAACAGGCTCTTGTTTATTCCTACTGATATCTATATGTGTACTGATCCTGTGTTCATCCTGCAGATGAAAGGGACCTCAAGACTTACCTCAGCAACCTCACCTACCTTCTTTGAGTTTACCGCTCTCCTTAGGAATTCTCTTCCAGGACACGCTCCATCTCGCCATGCCACCCTCCTATGACCCACAGGCCTGTCCTTTTGTGAGGACAGGCCAGTGCTCCTCCCTCCAAGCTTATCCATTCCAATTAAGATAATTCATGCATACCTTTGAGACCATCCTGGAAACTGGATCATTAGGAAATTTCCTCTGCGCTCCGCTGGACCTGACTCCTTCTCTCCTCTCCTTAGGACACATTATTCCCTGAGCCCTGTGGCTTTCACTCATTCCTGTGCAAACTCTTCTTTAAATAAACTGTTTTAACTGTGTGCCTGTCTGAGTTGGGTCTTGTTTAAGAGTCATGTTGCCTAGTTGCCTAGTCTGGCCTTCAAACACTTCGTCTGCTAACATTTGTCCAATTTAGAGTTGCAGGTGGATTTTGTTTTAGACTATTTTTTCTTTTGAATTTAAGGAGAAAATGACATGAAAAGCAAGGAACGCACAATGGTATTTATACACAATCCCACAGCAACACATTTTAGTGCATGCAGGTGCATATGCACTTTACAATATGTGTGTTTGGTAAAAAGTCGCCATTATAAGAACATAACTAATGGAAGTGTTGTGTGCACATAATGACAAGAGTCTAAGAAAAATATTTTGTTTTTGCCAGTCTTGCAATGCCCTCCACTCACCTCTGACAGGCCTGTCTCCACCTCCACTTGTCAACACTGTCAGCCACCACCGAGCTGCTCGAGCACTCCATAGATCACTGTCCTCCCTCCGTGATGTCCTGTGTTTTGTCATTTCGTGAAGCCGCTAATCACTTCTCATATTTTCATATTAACAGCAGACCTAATGAGACTGGAATCTTTTCACTGACAAAAGGTGTGATGGGAGAGTTTAAAGCAAGCCTGTCTCCGAGAAATTTAATTTCTCTAAATTGCATCAGCAAAAAATGTCTGAAGGAAACATAATTGCATCCAGGGTTTCTATCAGTTTAATGAGAGTCTATTGTTAATATATGCACCTGGCAAATTTAATTTCAGTGTTTGTTTAGGTTTTTGGGTTTTTTTATTCTTTTTTTAATCTATTTTCATGTGGTGACTGCAGAATTATGAGATTTTTTCATGGTAGTGTTTGCCCTTTGTCTAACAGTTTCACAGAAAAGAGGATCTAGACACAGGACCTCTGTGGCACAGGTAGTCGAAAACAATCTTTAATCAAACAGTCCGTGGTCATGCACAAGTAGGCAGTCGGCTAGGACAAACAAATCAAGCTGGGAACAGGTGAGAGGCAAATTTCCGATGGCAGACAAAAGTCATACACGGGGAGAAATCACTAGAAACACAAACAATGAATACTGCAAAACATCTGAAAACCTGCCCAGCGAGAATAAGAAAATTGACAAGTGGTAGGTGAAGACAGGGGTAACGGGTGTAGTAGATTAAAAACAGGTGATGTGAAGTGAAGTGCCAAAAACTGCATTACAGAATTAAAAGCATGTCTAACAGCCAGTTTGGTCTCTGTGGATAACTTTTCCCCTCATTACAAGAGTCACAACTGGAATCCTTTAGGCCACACTTCTAGTACTTCAAGTCCATTACTTAAACCAGATCTTTTCACTACGTGTGTGTGTGTGTGTGTGTGTGTGTGTGTGTGTGTGTGTGTGTGTGTTCAAGAGTCACATTTTAGTATTTTATTATTCTGTCCCTTAGCACCAAACAGTAGATATGTGCATACGCACATACGTGTGTACGCACGCATACAGTTTATTTAACGCAGCTTGCCGAGTAACCTCAAAAGCATTAGCTGACAACTTAAGTCTCCACCCTTTCATCCATATATGGTAACTTCTGTCTCCACAAAAAAACAACAAGGTGGCAGCCAAAACTTCAAAACAAGTGGGTGATATCACAGAGTCTACATCCCTCTTTGATACTGTTTGTTTCATTTCATTTCCACTTTATTTGTCCGGGACCATGTACAAAAACAAACAAACATTAATCTCCTAAGAGAAAAGATGCATTGCACCAGATTTAGCTACTATCTAATTTCCATCTGGAGTCCCTGGGCATAGAAGCAGATAAAGTAGATAGAAGTATGTAAAAATTTATCTTCTGAAAGCATGTTATAATATCATAAGTTTATGAGTGAAGTGTGATTAAACAAGAACTAAGGATTAACTGAAAAACAACTTGCCAAAACCACAAAGACCTTGGTTTCAGTTACTGTTTCTACCTAAACAGTAATACAATTTTGTTAAGTTGAACATATCTATATCTGTGCATATAGTAAGCAGTTATCCACCCTATTACTCCAAGATTGTCACATTCTGCACCACTGCACATATGTATATGTGTTATAAATGTTATTGTGTGTTATGCTGTTGTTGTCTGGTTGTCGAGTCTGTTAAGCACATTGTGTGCAATTAACAAAATAGAGCCCACTGTGTGTGTACATATTTGTGGCCAGTAGAGCTGACTCTGATTTTAATCAGCGTAAGATTTTGCTCTTGTTTGATACCAACAAAGTTTCACAGTGTTTTCAGTTACACTGTGTATATTTTGTGTAGCACATGCCTAAAATAGCAAACCCACTTTTATGACTTGAATCTCTTCACAAACTGAGTCGGGATGCAGAGCCACACTTCAGCCCATCATTCACCCCCAAAAACCTCATGCTGACTCTGATGCACTTCATAAATAAAATAATA